>NW_017535897.1:297339-317682 GCF_001853355.1 Bactrocera latifrons | reverse complement strand
TAATAATATTTATAAGAAAAAGAAAAGATTAATACTGCATGAAAAAACACAAAATATATTAAATATAAATAGAATTGCTTCTGGTAGCAAATATTAATTAAATAACAAGTAAGGAAGCACTAAGTTCGGGTGCAACGGAACATTTTAAAACTTGATCAAATCTGTTCCAAAGTGTCCACATTCAAGGAATGCTTAACTAGGTACCGTCTCCTTTTTCTATAACGGGTGATACAAGGGGAAGTACCTTTTTCTATGGCCGTTTTTGAAATATCACGCTTGTTTTGTGTTAAGCTGTGATGTTATTTTTGTTTTGTATTGTTTGTCATTCCATTGTGTAGACTTAAAAATTCACGCTCTGTGAAGAATGTGTTTAGAGCGCTTCGCTCAACTTATGGTCAAAGTATTCGGCCTACTGAGGGTACTATTCTCAACACCATCACCCATCCTGAGACCCAGCATTCACATTTGTATAATATCCGAAGGAATAGACTCCGTCCAGCATACAGAAAATATTGCGGTTGTAGCTGAGAGCGTACACGAGCACTGTGGAGAGTTGATTAGGCGTCATTCGCAGCCAACTCGGACTGACGGAGTTCTTTAATATAGTATTAGCCATGAGGTGGAGTCAAGAACTTGTGGCTACCTGGCAAAGCGATTGGCAAATTTTGATTTCACTTTACAGTGAGAGCGTAAATTTTTTGACTGGGAAAGCCATATTTATTTTCGTTTGTTGAATATATTCGTGTGTTTCATTTTGTTATAGGTTATTGTAGACAAAATGATTACACGTACTGTGGGGCAATGAGAACATGCTATAGTAAAGGTGGAACTTAAAAACTTAATTATATTGGAAATTAATGGGAAAAACTGAAATTGCCGATTGACACAGCTCAGATACAGCAGGCAGTTTATATTGTAATAAAACATCCGCAGTGAATTGGAACTAGATCATCCAACTTTGTTATTATTGATATTTTTTCGTAAATAATGTTTAACGGATTCTTTCTAGATCACCGTTCACGTAATCGAAAAACACCCATTGCTCCAATTCGTTTTGTCAAATATTTAACAGCACAATGCGTTCTCGTATTACAACCTTATAAACATTTGCGCTCCCGGTAGCGCTAGCAGTTTTTGCGTACGAATTGGGAAGTAATTGCAAAAGTATTTGCACATACAATTATAAGTAACATAATCTTTACCGGCTAGGCCATGACATAAGTAATAATATTTGGTGGAGGATACCATCGTACTTACTGTACAGCCCTAAGAATTACCTTTTTTCATTTCCGTTTTCGTATGAAACATCGAGGAACTGGTGAAATAGACCGATATGAGGGTTTCTTACCTCTTGTAAGTATAGATGAAAGAGTACTCATAGTAAGGGAACTTTTGTACTAGAAATCCCTAATTATATTTATTAAATAATTACAATTACGTGTATTAAATTCAATTTTTTTACTACATATTAATTCGCTCAACTTATTCTATAACATTATTTTTTTCTGAATCTGTTTTAATTTTGCTGTAGCTACAGTTTTAAAAGTGACGATTTCCACGGACTCAATTTATTACATCTATTGGTAACACAGATTAGAAAAGTTCCATCAGTTTCAAATGAATGATGTTTGTTGATAAAATAAGCTTAATTAACTTTCAATTAAAACAACTACAATTAATTGTTTAATCAGTTGATCAATCAATTAAAAAATTATTTATAAAAGCCCAATAAGTTGCAATGAATTTTCATTGATATTATAGGCAAGAGTGATCATACCACTTTCAACCCTTTTTGAAATTCTGCAAATGATGATCAGGTTTTTAACTGAATAACAATTTTGAATAAACTCATTTCTACTCTGGGTTATCGATATTTAGTCTATTATAAATTAAAGGGAATCGTCATTATACCCTTGCAAGATGTTGCAACAGAGTGTCATAGTTCTGTGCACCTGACGGTTCTTTGTATAATTTGAAAAGAATCGAGTTAGGTATATTGGTTATACATATATAAATAATAAGGATGATGATTCGAATTGAAATCCGAGTGACTGTCTGTCCGTCTGCCCGTCAGTCCATGCAAGCTGTAACTTCAGTAAAAATTAAGATACCTTAACGAAACTTGGTTCAAGTGTTCCTTGGCCGGAAAGGGCAAGATAGGCTAATCGCCCACAAAACGACAATAACTGAAAATCTTAAAGCTTTATAACACATACATATGTTGGCAAAAAGCGGGTGCTTTAGACCTTATATAACTTTCAAAACTTTGTACCTGATGATATTTTCCTTCCTTTGATTCTAGTAAGTTGCAAGACTAAAAAATGCTCGGTTACCCCCGATGTTTACACTTTCTTACTTCTTCGATGCTCTGTTCTGGTGTTGTAGAACCATCGAAGAAGTAAGATCCATTTAAATTTATATTTCGAATTGATTTGCAACTACATTTTATTTAACCACATTTGATTCTTTTCTGTTTCTCTTTTAATTCGACCTTATCGGTTTCTATTTTTAACCTTTTTCTCTTGAATCGAAAACAAATTTGAAAAATAATTTTCAATTTTGTTTTTTTTTGTTTGAAAAATTGCCTTTATACTCAATTTTATCTTTTGTTTTAATTATATTAATTATTTATTTGAAGTGTTCTTATTTCTTGTCCTCTATATTTGTCACTAAGCATGCCAAAAATTTAAGTATAAACTGTAGATCCGTTTGAGGATAGTTTTTCTGGTTTTTTTTTCAAGGATTTCTTATGAAATACCGTCTGCTTGTATCTACCATATATGTATATATGTATGTACATAAGATTTTTCACTTTGAGCTCAGTTTTGGAGCACCATTCCCGACATTGTTGGACACTTCCGGCGTGAAATTCATTACTCTTCAAGAGTAATTAATCATTTGATCGATCTAATTAGGTGATATTCAAAGAGTGTCTATTAATAATAATAAATATGACCCTTTGTTTTCATTTCATTATATATAAATATCATTATTCCAGTAAATTTGTGTCGAATATATAAGGTTATCTTAATAAAGTTTTGGTTAAAATAATTTCTCAGGCAAACTTTAGTTTTATGATTGGTGGTAATGAAACTAAGTGAGACTATGACTTATGTGCTAATAAAATACTAAATATGATTGTGATCTATTCATAATTTTCCCGATAACGAATATTGAATTTATGTCTGTATTGTACAATTTTAGATTTTGTTTTGTCGTTTTACTTTACTTTTCGGCGTTTTAAGTTATTTTAAAGTGCAAGTAAAATCACTTTTTTATATCATTCATTTTACTGCCGAAAATCGGACTCCGATGAAGTTGCGTTGACAGCGATTTTAATTCAACGTCAAGAAAATGTGGCGAGGTGTATGTTTTCACTTTTAACAAGACATTTTAACATCATTGATTAAGTAGTAAATATTTCAAAGTTGCCATGTTCAGCAAAGTGATTTGCTCCTTCCTATTTTCACCGCTCTAATTAGATGCATACGTGTGTACATTTGTATATAGTACATGTTATGTATCTTCCTTGTTATATACAGCCGTTACCTGTGCTTCTGTGAAATTCCCATTCAACGCATTCTTTAAAAGTAATTGTGTACAATGCTCAGCGACCGCAAGGCTCATTGTATGAGATTCAGTAATGAAAAGCTGCGCTCCTTGGAGGCAATAAAAATTCTGATTCTGTTGTTATTCTCTTAACTGTTTTCCTAGAAATAAAAAATATAAAAAATAAATTGCAACATTCTTAAGTTTGTTCGTATCATTCCCTTTTCCGCTTACGTTTCCCCAATTGCACGTCTTAGTTTGCCAGCAAAGATTCTCCTTATACATACATATGTATGTATACAGTACATATACATATTATATTATGTATGTACATATATAGCCGTTCAGGGGCATGTGGTGCTGCTTAGGAAAATTAAAAGTGGTAAGTTGTTTTTTAATTTATAAAAAGACTTACTGTGATACAGTCTCAAGTCTCTATATTTTAGAATTTGAGTTAGAGACAACTTTTGAGACTTGAGACGATTTTGCTATTCTGTAAGTGACAGTCACAAAATCTATTACATTTCATTATTCAGAGATGTTTGTAAACTTCAATGCAAATAAATATGTCGATAACAAATATTAAATTTTCTATAACATAGTCAAGAAACATAATTATCAATAAGAATAAAAATATTTGTTGACTTTGTTTCATAATATTTACGAAATTTATGTAAAATTTATTTAGTTTTAACCTTTTCGTGTTTGAGTTTCTTACAAAATATAAAAGAAGGACAATCGACTAACGCTAGAGACTGTTTAGTGAATAGCAACTAGTCTTAAATTGAGATTTTATTTAAAAATGTCTCAAATAGAGACGAGAGACTTTTTACAGGTGTTGTGCGCTGATAAAGTTACCATACCACACAGGAGAGATCGGCAGATTTTAATTAAAGGGATAATTCGCGACATTAACTTGTTATTTTCAATTAAATATACTTTTTTCCGCCACGTGGATTTTATGCTTTCATTTATATTTAACACAAACTATAAATAGGTAATTTTGCTCTTAACAGGAGCTTTCGCCTTTACTTTAAATCGCTTTCTGCTGAAATAATGTCTGACTTAAAGTAATAGCACATCCCTTGATGAAATGTCATATGTGTTGATTATGTCTTATAATACGTATTTCTAAGTTTTATGTTTGCAATGATTGCTTTAAAGATTTTTCATAATTTTGTTCTATCAAAAATGTTAAAAATTTAGGTAAGACCGCTAAATTTCGGTACTAGCCTTACTACTGCTACCTTTAGTAATCTTTGTACAACTCCAAAATTTAAATGTATGATTCGTTTAGCCTATCGTATTCACCATTTACTTATTGTCTGAACATGCATTCATACATACATATGTACATATGTACATGTATGTATGTATGTGTATAGTTGAAAGATGTGTTTGTAAACAACATTTGATGTTTCATATATGTACAATTGTATAATAATATGATAAATTTGCTTACCATTATCTTTGCTATTAAGAAGAGATAAATACTGTGTAATATTGGGGGTAGTATCGGCTCAATTTGATCTATTTTTGCTCATGCCACATACTCAAAAAACGTTCCTTGAATTTCATTAAGGTACCTTATATACAATCACTAATCAATGGAAGAAAGTCAAGTGGATGTTCGAGAAACCTGGTAATAGTTATAAAGCGTGTAGGTCAAGTTTTCACCCAATTGTAGCTATTTTAATCCCAAAGATATACTGTTATGAGTAAACCATATTCCGTAATTTTCATGCGGTAACTCAAACATTGGTCGATATATCCAGCAAACATACATGGAAATTCGAAAATCTTTATATTAGGTATATGGAGGCTTAAGGAAGTAAGGACCCGATTCAACGCGTTTTTTATACACAGACTAGATGTTATCCGAAATGGATTCTCCCTGAGTTTCAATTGTAAACCTCACATATTGACCGATATTTTTGATCAAAAGTCAACTATAGATAATGAAGTCCACATATTTGAATAATTTTTGGTCAAAATCTGGCATACTTTATAGGAATTATTAGTGCAAAATTTTATTCCTTCGTCAAATTTTTAAAACGGATATTATATTTAGTGATATTAAGATATTGATTTATTGCACTTTTAGAATCTTTCTCTACATCAGAAATTTCTGCAAAAATGATTTCAACAATTTGATCTGGTGTAACCACCATCCAAAGAAAAATGTGTGCCTCTCTTTTGCCACTCAACAGAGTACATCTAGCACCTAACAACACCTCATATACATACGTTGTTTCATACATCGTAGCTGTTGTTTGAAAAGTCGTGCTGTGACATCGTGACGATCGCTTGCTGATTGACCATATTAGCGTGACCTCTTCGTGGCTTCGTAACAAATTTCAATCTGTAACTGATCACTTTGTGTGAAAAACACATAAAGTTTTCACTAAATAATTTTCAATAATTTTTCTTTTGAATAGCGTGAATAGAAAAGCAAGCGACCGAAATTGAACGATTCAAATAATTTACAAATCAAAATAATGAAAAACAAAACAAAAAAATTAAAAAAAAATCTGTGTGGAAAAAAGTTAACTTTAGGGATTGTCCAATTTTCTGACTTTTAGGGGTGTAGAAAATAGATAGTAGCCGATTCTAAGACCTACGGAATACGCAAATAAAATTTGGCAAAAATCGGAAAAGTAACTAAAATTGTGACAAGGAAATTTTATATGTATGTATATTAGATAACATTATATCTATCTCGATTAGTTTTAGGTGATACGTACAACTGTTAGGGGAACCAAACTATAATACTCTGTAGCAGCTGCTTGCAAGAGTATAATAAGCAAATCACTTATTTCAATCACAAAATTATCACAAATATATAAAATAATGAATTTTCAATAAAAATTAATAGCATAGAAATTCTTTGTGGCTAAACATAAGACTAACAAGTAATGAAAGGATAACTTCGGGAGCAACCGAATATTTTATAGTCTTGCAACTTGTAAGAATCAAAGCTAGCAAAGGGCTAGGCCAGGTTTCCGCTCAAATTTATATATTTTTGGCACAAATATACACTGTTATGAATAAAATATGCTTTCTTTTTTCATTGGGATATAAGTATGCGGTACAAAGTCTCCGAGTACTGTGGTCGCCCCCATAGGCCAAAAATAAAAAAAAATCAAGTTAAAGTTTTCGCTAATGTGCCAACACTGTCTCATAACAGCTCAAACTTTTATAATCTGCTGTTATTTTTGTTTTGTTCCAGCTGTACTCTGCAAGTATAACAGTTTAACATAAGGCAAAACTTTTTATTGGTTTTCAATGCGCTGCAGTGTAAGCAACGTGCAAGTGAGGCTTTAAAACAAAAAATTAAAACAATAAAAAAAAAGATAAGAAGGATAATGGAAGTATTTAATATTGTAAATAACGGTATGAATTATTATTTTTAATTATATTTATGTACTCAAAATGTTGTGTTAGTTTTTATTAATTAACTTAATTTTTGTAATGTAAAATTGGGTTGTATTAAAAATTTATACGTAAACAAAATTTTCACTTAGACTTTTAGTTGTGAAGTTAATCGAAGTTAACGATCAAACTTATATCGGAATATAAGCCAATATTTACAGATTATATATAGAAAATTCTTGAAGTTTATTTTACAAATAAAAGCATAAAATAGCTCTGTTACATCATTTGTAATAACAATTGATAATTTGAAACGAATAATTTACCTATTTTTATTTAACTCCGATCTACACACTTCACCTGAAAATAATATTGAACGTGGTCGTCACAAAATTAGTTTCTCTGAGTGTTCAAGCCGAACAAAGAGAAGACGGATTGCTTAGATTGCTGAGGATGAGTCTGCTGCTGAATATTTGCGTTCTACTGCTGTTGTTGAAAAAATCTCGCCTGCAAGTGAAATTATTTCGCTTATAATGGAAGCAAATTTAACAAAGCAAGAATATGTTCTCATTAGGCAGTTTGTCAATAGCAAAATTTCTACAGAGCTTTTTTGTAGCTATGATAATGTTTTAAAAGAAAGAAAGAAATGTTATCTTCAAAACATTACTGTTAGTGAAGCACATGCAGAAGTGGAGCTTCAAAGTTTATTGGACCACACAACAAAGCGCATTATTGAGTTGCAGGATAATGTAATACATGATGTTGTCGCCGATCCTGTTTGCAACCTAAAACTTATAGGAAAATGGGGTTTCGACGGAAGCTCTGGATACATCGAATACAAGCAGAAAGTGGCGAACAATAGTTTGGAAGACAGCCACTTATTTGTCACGTCATATGTTCCTCTTGCCTTGTTAGTAACTGAAGATGCTTCGAAAATTATATGGAAAAACCCACGACCAGCAGCCACACGATACTGTCGACGTGTGCGGTTTCAATTTATAAAGAAATCAACTGAATTGAGTATCAAGGAGGAAAAATACTTTAAAGACAGAATTAAGAATCTTGTTCCGACGAAGATAACTGTTGGTGATAAAACAATAAGTGTTGAGCATGTTTTGCAGCTCACAATGGTTGATGGCAATTTTTGTAATGCCTTAACCCAAATATCGTCCTCAAAATGCTATATATGCAACGCGAGGCCCACAGAGATGAACAATATTGAAAAAAGTTTAGAAAGGCAATTTCATCAAGATCGATGTCAATTTGGATTGTCACCACCTCATGCATATTGAAAGGAAAAGAAAAATGCATTGCAACAGCATTTCGCTTAAAAATGGGATTGATTGTCGATAAGCCGAAGATTGGTGGATGTGGGACATCGAATGGAAAGGAGTGAGTTGAATGTGAACGATATTTTATATTTATTTATATTTTTATAGAATTTCGGAAAAAATTTAGAATTTTTATCACCACTATATTGTATTTTTGGCCGCTCGCTCCATAAAAGCCCCACCACTGTGCGGCAGTTCGAAAATATTTGCATTAAGTATATGGGGGCTGACAGAAGTATTAGTCTGATTCAACCCATTTTTGACATAGACATACCAATATAAGAGAAGCATTATCAATTAATTCAGTTATATGTATATATCCCACATTAACTGATAATTTTAGTAGTTTAGTAGTTCATATATCTGTCCTATTTTATTGAATGTAAAAAAATGAAAATCATGTCAATCGGTCGCTCCGTTTCATAACGGGGCATCTCCACAGGATAGAATTTCTAGAATATCTGACAAATCTGAATGTGGGTATCTGCTATCTTAATATAATCATTTGCGCAAAGGTGTAGGGTAGGTAGGTTCGAGCTGATGTAGCGCATGCTTTGAGCTCTTGAAAATTTTATTTTATCACTTGCGAAATGACGTCGACTAGGTAGCTGATGTAGCGTACGTTTTGAGCTTTTGAACACCTTAAATCTTTTATGTGGAAAATAAGAAAGGATAAAGATCCTTTTTTTACAAATGTATTTCTAGGCAAAATAAAAATATATATTTTGGGACTACTATATA
Organism: Bactrocera latifrons; assembly: GCF_001853355.1. Lineage (NCBI taxonomy): Eukaryota > Metazoa > Arthropoda > Insecta > Diptera > Tephritidae > Bactrocera > Bactrocera latifrons. Next base: position 308,689 of record NW_017535897.1, on the reverse strand, counting down.
ACAATTGTGCTTAAGCATTCCTATGTAAACAATGTAGTATTTATTTTATATTCATTTGTGGTTTTGCGCGCAATAGATGAGCATTACTTACGCCTCATTTACAGTACTCGCGAAGTTTTCTCAAAGCAAAACAATGTCGGAAGTAAAAAAGAAGAGACGGCAATACTGTGTGGAATACATTAAATTCGGATTTATTGAAAATCCCATAAACCCATCCTCGCCTTTGTATCATTTTCGAATGAAGCAATGAAGCTTTCAAGACAGCAAGATCATTTGAATAAAATGCATCCAGATAAGAGAGACAAGAATGTAGCATATTTTCAGTAAAGTGTAACAAAACTATTTTCGGCGGCTGCTAAGCAAGATGACAGCGGCTCCGATAGCTAGGTCATGTTGTCCGGATGGACGAAAACACTCCAGCTCTGAAAGTATTCGACGCAGTACCCGCCGGGAGAAGCAGAGGAAGAGGAAGACCTCCACTCCGTTGGAAGGATCAAGTGGAGAAGGACCTGGCTTCACTTGGAATATCTATTTGGCGCCACGTAGCGAAAAGAAGAAACGACTGGCGCGCTGTTGTTAACTCGAACAAAGAGAACTGGGCTATAATCGCGTAAGCGGTGACTACGCCAATCAAGAAGAAGAAGCTAAGCAAGATGACGACGCACTTCGAGCTTCGTACAATATCTCTTTGTTAATTGCTCAAGAGGCAAACCACATAACATCGGAGAAGAGTTAATAGTGTCAGCAATAAATGAAGTAATAACTACCGTGCTTCATAAACCAGCCGCAGATATTATCCGAAAAATTCCTTCGAGTAATAATTCTGTGCAAAGACGAAATGACTGAAAACATTGAAGAATGATTGTGCGATCACCTGAGGACATGCCAATTCTCAATTCAGTTCGATGAGTCCACTTTACCATCTAATGAAGCATTGTTGTTGTCTTACGTGAGGTTTATTAAAGATGAGAAAATATGTGAAGAACTATTATTTGCTAGAAATTTAAAGACCGATACAAAAGGCGAAACCATATTCAATATATTAGAAAAGTTTTGCGATGAGAAAGAGATTTCTTTGAAAAATATTATTTTATGTGCTACTTAAAAAATAAAATTCCAGATGTCCTTGGTGTACATTGCGTTATTCATAGGCAATATTTAGTTGCTACAAACTTAAGTGAAAAACTATTTCAATCACTGCAATATGTCATCAAAGCAGTCAATAAAATCAGCAACAGCTCTTTGAATGATAGATTATTGCATCAGCTTTGTGTTACTAATGACGAGGATTTCAATCGTTTGTTGTTTCATACTGAAGTTCGTTGGCTATCAAGAGGCTGACTCGATTCTACAACCTGTTTGACTCTGTTATAGAGTTCTTGGAACCTAAAGATACAGAATTTCAAGACAAGCTCATAACATCAAAGAATGATATAGGTTACATGACAGACCTCTATAAATTGTTCAACGACATGAATCCCCAACTGCAAGGCGATAAACTAAATTTAATTAAAACAAAAAACGTCGTTGCTGCTTTCGCATCCAAACTGCTTCTACACAAAAAGAATCTGAGGAGACGTGAGTTTCACAATTTTCCGAATCTATCAGTATCATGCAGTAACGACGAATTGTTTGCCTGCTGTCAACATTTGGAAAACCTCCATATTGCCTTCACCGAACGATGCCAGGATATTTTGAACTTGGAAATACCAGACTGGGTGTTGGATACGTTTTCAAATGTCAACACAGCAATGTCACCTCAGCTGGAAGAAGAACTTATAGAATTGACAACAAACGAGGAAATAAAAATCAAGTTCAAAAATGGTTACCAAGAATTTTGGCTACAAAAACCGATCTCGCAATTATACCCTGGATTGTGGTCAATCGTTCAACGATTCTTGATAGCATTCCCATCGTCATATTTGTGAGAACGTGGATTTACTGAAAATAGAAATCGTTTGCTTGTTACCGAACGTGGTGACTTGCGACTGTTCTTGAGTTAATTTGATCCTGATATTAACAAACTTATTAAACAGGCTCAGATTCATCCTTCACATTACTTTTTATATATGGATCGATTATTTTAGTTTCACTTTTTATAAAAGATTCTCTGTTTTAATATTATAAAGTTATGTTTCACTTCTCCTTCTCCACTTGTTTCAATAACACTGGTCTACATCAAAATTGCCTTCTCTATGAAAATATACTATATTGATTGTATTTCACTCGTTGAACATAAATATACAAGTTAAAATGCATAATTAGCTCGTATTTTGCATTTATGCCTGATAAATATAATAGAGGGTAGCGCGACAAATTTATCACATTAATGATGATAACTCAAAATATTTAGTGATTACCCGCGGAAATTTTATTATTACACATTTGTTTGTTGTGTTTAACGTTGACTGTGTTTTGTTCAACAGTTAAAACGTGAAATTGTTACCTAATGCTAACAGTGCAGACAATTTTTGCTACATTTGTGGTAAGGTGACCCTTACTAACCAAAGATGCTCAATAACACAACGTTTAGAAACTGCTTACTTCCATTATTTTGGAATTAAAATTAAAAACCAAGACAAWYCGTGGGTACCACATTTTAGTTGCACAACTTGCTCCACAAATCTGATTAAGTGACTAAACAAAAAGAAACGTTCATAGCCTTTTGGTGTACCAATGATGTAGAGGGAACCTACCAATCATGCGAATGACTGTTACTTTTGCTTGACTCCACCCATACAGCACGGTATATCACGAAAAAAGAAACGAAGCGTAGTATACCCTGATGTAGCCTCTGTATCGCGACCTGTACTACATGGAATCGATTTATCTGTTCCTCGACCTCCTGAAGAATACCAGCAAGATTCTAAAGAAGCGATTAATTCAATGGAAGTACAATGAGCCTACAAGCTCACAATCGCCACAGTTTGGAATTACTAGAATCGAGACTTAAGCAATGGAATTTGCTTCAACCGGATGTCAAAATCAGTTTATACAGATATCGTCAGAAGAACTTGATGCCCTATTTCAAATCCGAAAACCAGCTTGCATTCTGTAATAACGTAAATGGCTTGATGAACGCTTTGAACATTGAATATCATCCACAGGAATGGTGGCTGTTCATAGACTCCTCAAAATTAAGTTTAAAAGCTGTTCTTCTCCATAATTTTAACACACAACCATCGATTCCGTTATCCACGTTGTGCATACTAAAGAAACATACGAAAATAAGAAATTAATTTAAGATGCTATATCATACTCAGAGCACGAATGGCAGATTTGTGGTGATCTAAAAGTCATAGCAATGGTGTTGGGTTTACAAATGGGCCATACCAAGTACTGTTGTTTTTTGTGCGAGTGGGATAGTCGGGCTAGATCTTTACATTACATAAAAAAGATTGGAATGCTAGACTAAGCCTGAATCCTGGAGAAAAGAACGTCCAGCACCTTCCTCTACTTAATTCCCAAAAAATTTCTGCTACCATCTTTACATATCAAATTGGGACTAATGAAAAACTTTGTGAAGGCTCTTAAAAAGGATGAACCAGCATTCAAATACCTGCGAAGTAAATTTGCACGTATAAGCGACGCCAAAATTAAAGAGGGAATCTTTATCGGACCTCAAATAAGAGAGATTCTAAAGGACCAAAACTTTGATTTTGTAGTCCAGTGTAATCATTCTTATTGGCAGGCGGAGCCCGTTAGAGTTAACTTGAGACCTAAGCGCCGTTGTATGTTACCTACTGCGCTCAGATTTCAAGTTGCTGGTTATAGTAAAAGTTTCATTCTCCGTTAATATGCATATGTATATGGGTCACAATATTTAGTTTGAAGTTATAGTGGGCGCTAAAAAAACATTTATTCTCAAAGTGGGCGGTAGACAAAATAAGTTTGGGAACCACTGGTCTAGAAGAATAAAATAATTTATTTTTATTCGGCAGATAATGTTGTCTTGATATTAATTAAATTTGGTCAGATGGGATTTCTAATTTCTTGTAATTTTTATTCACGCTGTTCAGATAAAGATACATATGTATGTATATGTGATAAACTCCTGAAGTCTTGTCTGCCAAATTCAGTGGAAACATTCCGCACTGGTTGTTGTCGATGGAACATTGCGAGGTAGGTAATTTGTTTTCTCTCCATTGCGACACGACATTCCTCATCGTCTGTTGTGAGTGCAGCTTCGCAAGGTCGAACTTTCCTTATATTTGTTAACATGCGGTGCCTGCAACAAAATAGTGGTCCAAGTCAATGTAAGGACCTTCACTGGAGACGTGTCTTTCGTCTATCACAACATGATCACTCTTGTTGGTGGCTTTTCGATCCGGAGACCTCTAGGTAACTTGATGAATGATGAATTTTCCTATGCTGAAATCTAGTCAAAAAAGTCTTGCGGTATTTTCGCTAGTTGGCGCTGAGAGCGCGTAGTTCTAGTTTTATTCGTCGCATCGGGTCTTGCTATACCTTTTTGGAAAGCTCATTTCACGCGCTAACACGTGTTTGATTGATTGTCGTTTCTTTTAAGTCGTTCGTGAGTAATAGCGTCGCARACATGTAGCAAAATAAAGAGAAAATACGGCATATTTTACAGTACTACTACGATAAAGGCAAAAATGCATCTCAAGCCGCCAATAAAATTTGTGCAGTTTATGGACCCGATACAGTTTCCATTTCCACTGCACAACGATGGTTTCAACGTTTTCGTTCTGGTGTAGAGGTGGTCGAAGATGCGCCACGCTCCGGAAGGCCTGTCGTCGAAAATTGCGATAAAATCGCTGAATTGGTCGAAAGAGACCGGCATAGCAGCAGCCGAAGCATCGGTCAAGAGCTGGGCATGAGTCGTCAAAAAAATTTTATGAACAATTGAAAATTCAATAAAAATACCGCAAGACAACCTATTAGATATCACACATGTCTGTTCTTTAACCTTTTCCTCGAATATATAATGTTGAATTTTTTCGCAGCATTCTTATGCTCTTGTTACATGCTCTTACAGAGTCTATAGTTTTGTTCACATAAATGTAATTTGTAATTATATTATTTGTAAAAATAATTGAGTAAGAAATAGGGACAAATCGTATATATTATATTGTATAAAAATGAATGCCGTTTGTGTATGTCCGCGCATTACGCCGGAACCATAGCACGGAAAGACGTGAATATTTGCACGGGTATTCCTTTAGTCCTGGAGAAGGTCGCAATTTATGACTATATTCATAACTCAAGAACGGCTGATCGGATTTGGCTGAAAATTGGTGATGATGTTGCTTGGAACATCAGGACGGGCATAAACTACTTTCTATCGTTTTATGTTAAAAGCCACAACAATTCATAAATAAAATAAAAATAATTTCAAAACATAAGCATGTGTTCAATATTCCTGTAAAAATCATTTGAATATTTTCTCCTTTAAAAGTTTAAAATAACATCACACAGCTATTAGCAGGTTACAGGGGTTTTCGTCTACATACACATATACATATGTGAATATATTTATAGTTGTAACTGAACAAGAAAAAATTGAATGATGATTGAGATGAGTGCATAATACCTGACAAATTTCCCTGATGCATTGCACAGAATAATGCAATATTTAAAAGGAACAATCTGTGTCTGTATTTTTTACCTGTAGTATTTGGGTTTTAGCCGTCGATTTTGCAGTTACTTTCGATGAATGTGAAACAAAACATTAACAAATCATTAGATATAGGGCGACTCGCCTTATTCTGCTCTACTCCTGCACTGTTATTCACATATGTACATACATACTTATATATATAACGGTATATGATGCTGACGCAGAGACTGTAAAGATGTTGTTACATCATACGTATTTAACTATGTAGTATTCCTTGAGTGATTTACGAAGTCAATAAAAATGTAGATTGTCAATTTACCTATTTCATTATATTGTTTCGATAAATGATAACCTTGAAACAAAAAGCGAGCGGGGCAGCGGGTTAAAACATACCCCGTACATACATATACATATATATATAAATGATCTGGATGATGAGAAGAATTGAAATCCGCGTGGCTATCCGTCTGCCCGTTTTTCCTCCCCCTGCGTGTAGGGGGGACCCCTCCTGGTTCGAGGGGAAACCGAATATACCCGTGGTAAGGCATGCCTATCGTAAGAGGCGAGTAAAAGCAATATGTACTATGTCTGACATTACAGGTCTTGGTTTGATGTCAACATGGTCTAAGTCAGAAAAGTGGTAAACTATTCTGCTGGAAGTCAAATTGTAAGCTTTATATTTATATCACAAAATATAAAGCATTTGTCATAGGGACAAATGCAACCAGTCATTGAGTTTATGGGGACTCAACTGATAGTAACAAAAGCTACAAAGTCAGACAAAAGACTTAAACCTGGTACCACGGTGAGCAGTTAGCCCTTGGAGATAACTCCAATATGCTCATTGGGTTTGGCCCTTTGTGGAGATTCGTGGTTGCTGTGGTTTAAACATAAATGCAGGAAGGGTATTTTGTCCAATGTGGAGTCGCACTGCGGCCGGGTGAGGGGCCCAAAGTACGGCAGAGTTTTTAGATGGGCCTCGGACCCGACCAAGATGACTAGACTGTCCCTATCTACCCGAACCAATTGGAACCAAAAATTAAATGCAAAATGCATTTATGCTTTGGAGCGCTGATCAACACATTGTATTGATCTACGTTCTTCTAGCAATAGAAAGCACCGTAAGGTTAGACCTTCGCAGGCAGGTACTCACGTAAACCACAACGACATTCTGCCCGTTTTTCCGTCCGTTTGCACCGGATTGCAGTAGCGGCATAAAGCTTTTGAAAACCTGGGCGTGGCCGCGCAATCTAATAGGCTTAAGAACATATGTATGTCTTAAACAAGTAAAGCTACAATAACCCAGTTCGCTTCCTATAAAAACTCCTATGGTGTGAAAATGAATGAAATCCGATTCTAAGCCCAGTTCACAAATCAACCACCAATGAATATCTTCAGATAAAACTAGGCACTTTCAAAAACAGAGCATAACTGGCTGACTAACGTTATGTCAAAATATATGTGATATGTTATTAAAATTCAGGGAAAATGTATCAACACTGGGGAGAGATGTTTCGCCTTCCCACTTTAGCTCGTCTTCAAACGGATGTTTTGTCAAGTCGAGACTGATTGAGCCATATGCAAAAGAATCGTTTTTGGCCACTCCCAAGTGAATGACGCTCAGAGAACTTTCCTCACTTGCGTGAAGTTCTACACATGGAACCATTCTCTATGGTATACAAGGTATAAATAAATAATCAAACAAGTAAGGAAGGGCTAAGTTCGGGTGTCACCGAACATTTTATACTCTCGCATGATAAAGTGATAATCAAGATTTCATTATCCGTCATTTGCATATTTTTTTATTTTGCTGTAAATTAATTAGATTAGATCAATTTGTGTACTTTGAGTATTGAATTGCATTTGCATTTATTTTAATTGTATTGAAAAGTTATAGTCCGATCACGACAATTTTTCCACAAGGGATACMTCAGCTCAAATATCGTATTTGTGTAAAGTTTTATTCCGCTATCATCATTGGTTCCTAATGGATATATTATACACAGAAGGCATCAGATGGAAGTTAAAAATAGCATTATATTGGAAGAAGGCGTGGTTGTGAACCGATTTCACCTATATTTCGTGCATGTCATCAAGGTGGTAAGAAACTATTATGCACCGAATTTCATTGAAATCGGTAGAGTAGTTCCTGAGATATGGTTTTTGGTCCATAAGTAGGCGACGCCACGCCCATTTTCAATTAAAAAAAAAGCCTGCGTGCAACTTCCTTCTGCCACTTCTTCCGTAAAATTTAGTGTTTCTGACGTTTTTTGTTATTCGGTTAACGCACTTTTAGTGAATTTCAACATATCCTTTGTATTGGAGGTGGGCGTGGTTATTATCCGATTTCAAAAAACTTGGTAGGGGGCGGGGCCCCGCGCACTTTTCCAAAAAATTACGGCCAAATATGCCCCTCCCTAATGTGATCCTTTTTGCCAAATTTCACTTTAATATCTCTATTTATGGCTTAGTTATGACACTTTATAGGTTTTCGGTTTTCGCCATTTTGTGGGCGTGGTAGTATGCCGATTTTGCCCATCTTCGAACTTAACCTTCTCATGGAGCCAAGAAATACGTGTACCAAGTTTCATCATGATATCTCAATTTTTACTGAAGTAACAGCTTGCACGGACGGACGGACAGACTGACTCTTTTAGTTTTAGGACTTACAAACAACCGTTATGTGAACAAAACTATAATACTCTCTTTAGCAACATTGTTGCGAGAGTATAAAAATCCAATTGAAAGCATGTATCTTATTTTTCTTTCGCAACAACCGGTTCAAGACTTCCCTTAGCGTCGTATACCTAACCTAAAGTTTTTCGAACTTCCAGTTGACTTTATACTCGTACCACATATACCGGGAAATTGAGAGAGCGTATTTTTTTAATAACAGTTTATATATGTACCTAAGATAGACTAAAAAACCTTATGCACCTGAAGGTATTTCTGCGGGTTGATACTGGTAAGCTGCCCAAACTTAGCATATACTCATTTGGTTTCTGTCACAATAAAAAGCTCAAACATAAAAAATAAAATAATTTAAATGGATCTATAAAATCTTAATCAACTGAAACTTAATACTCTAGAAATACGAAATATTTAAACGAGTCTCACCACTAAGTCTAACTATTACATTTTAATATTAGATATAAAATTTAGAACCATGGTTTGAGTAGTTTTTTTCTTGTTGCTTGAAAAATAATAGTGGTGAGTGTGAAGTCTAGACTTAAAATATTATTATCGTTGAATCTCCTCTCATTTTGCCATATCCATTCGTGTACGTAGTTTTAAACTACTGTACTTAAGTACTACGGTAATGGATTTACTATGAAACATCACAAAATGGCTGTGATTTTCTAGTGGGTTAGCAGGTCATTGAAGAAAGAATAAAAAGTCCGTATTGTAGTGTTAAACCGACATATGACAATGTGGTTCATTTGCGATGTTGGAGTATTCCAAACGTTGTTTTATAGTGAGCAATAATTTATTTATTGTAATTCTTAACACTGGATGATTTGTAATAAAGAGAGTTGCTAATCTGTTTTTAGTAGGAATACCAACGTTATTTAGTTTATTGGCAGAGATTAGATGACAAAAAAGTTCTTAAACAGAAAGTGGTTGCAAAATAAATTTGTTGATACCAATTGGTCTCGATCAACTAATTTATATTATATGCGGATAATTTTAGTCTACGTTTCACACATTGAATAATCCGGTGCAAACATGAAATTAAGGACAATGCAGTCATACCAACTATTTAGCTTTAAATTACTTTGTAATTAATATAAACTACGAGTCCCACTAGTCGGTCGAATTTTTCAGTTCAAATCACTGGTATTTTATACGAGTTCATCTTTTAAGTCATCTCATTCGTCAGATTCCGTTTAGATTCCCATAAGTTCAGAAAAAAATTCTAGTTTTCGGAATTTCGAGTAGTAAACCGGCATATTACTTAACTAGTTTGCGGCTTCACTGTATGTTCACGTACATAACCGACAAATGTATAAACCTCATCGTATTACAAAATAGCAAAGAGTCAAATAATTGATGGCAATAACTACGTACTTATATATACATATGCTACATGTGCAGCAATGCGCTCACGTGTCGTTGACAGACGGACGGTGAAAGGTTTCATGCAAAGCACGGCAGCACACAACGAAAGGGGAATGACGCGGCTGCAAGTTGAACAATCAACGGGTGAATTTCAAATTCGCTGGCAGAAAGTAGAACGATGCGCTCCAAGCAAAGTTTAACTATGGAGAACTTTAATGCATTCAACATTCGTTGCATACGTACATACCTACGCATAGTATACCTTTTGAAAATTTTAGTTGTGCTTATATGTACATATGTATGTATATGTACATATTTTCCATGCCAGCCAAAAGCGGTTAAAATACTAGTGAAACAGTAGGTTAGTGCTCAGTAGGTAGGTGCTCAGCGGTGTCATATAAAAAATGGTGATAAAATCTGAAGAAAGTTTAATTAAATAAAAATAACAATAGCATCTGAAAGAAAGATTATTTATATAATAATCATAATAATCTCTGAAAGAAAGGAATAATATTATCTGATTATTTGAAATATAAAACAAACATTTGTTTTCACATTTTATATTTAACCCCTTGACGTATCAATTATCGCAACAAAATTTGCTCCCAACTGTTCGCACACAACTTGCAAACAAACCAGGTTTGATGCTTACGATCTGTCGCGCGCTTGTTTTACAAATTTTCAAAAGACAAAATACTTCGATTTAATTTTAATGCGTAACAAAAATATGGATAATTACACAGTATATAATGCACTCAACTGGAACAATGTTTATTGCTTACATTATTAGCTGAAAATAACGGGAAAATTTCAATTCTCTTTTCATCAGATGTACACTTCTTGGTACACTTGATAATCACGTTAGGCCCAGAAATTGTACCACGAGTCAGACTTTTGCGTATTATATTGGACTGCGCAATCTAATTTCAAACAACACACACGTACAACACACACATACGGTTTGAACACACTTACTTCACAATTTATATTTGCTGCTTCTGATGATATTGCTGCAGCTGCTATTTCCAATTCATTCTGATTTCCAATGCTAAAAAAACAAATGAGGTGATTATTTGCAAATTTAAAAAAAAAAATCCATAAAATTCACTTACTTACCTTCTTGTTGTACGAGCCCCACGTAATGCGTATTGCAATCGAGTTTTTATTACCCTGTTTGGGATTTTCTTTCGGCACTATTGATAATTATGTTTTCTCCTTCGCAGTCATTTAAATAAATCAAGAAATGAATGAAACTTTTTTTCATAACATTTAGGTAAACAAAAGATAACCCGAAAATGTGCGTTGGTGTTAGTGCATAGAGAAACAAGAAAAACGTTAATTGGGCTGCACCGAAGCTAATATACCCTTCACAGGTGCATTCCTTTTAGTAACTATGTATTTAAGCAAATCTAAAGACCTAACTGGCAGTGGTTTTCATTCAAAGGGTAATATCTTTTACTAATTCTTTTTAGCCGAGTTGTTTGCTAGAAACATTAATATTATTTAATAAAGAAAATAGATGTTTTAGTTGTTTATAGTTATTTAAAATTTTATTTATTACTAACATAAACTTAATGGGAAAATAATTATAATATTTCTATATTAGTACATATTTATCATATATATATATATTTATTTATAAATTACATTACTCTATACCTGTCTCTTATACACATCAAGACAATCCGTGGGTACCACATTTTAGTTGCA
>NW_017535897.1:279032-297273 GCF_001853355.1 Bactrocera latifrons | reverse complement strand
ATATGTGATACATGAGGTCATTGCTGGATCCATGTTTGTCGATACCCAATCTATTGCTGTTTGTTGTTTTGTTGTGGCGGCGTTGTCCTAAGCAGATTGAAAACCCTACTGTTGTAATCTAAAGGGTCAGTTGCTGTGATTCAACATATGTTAAAGTCTCCAAGGACTACTGATGGTCCATTAAACTGCTCATTTATCTGACAGATATTATTCATCACTTGCTCTCTAAATTGTGGCAGTCTATACGTGGGGTTCCAAGTGATAAAGAAACTGTGGAATTTTTTACGTTTAATAGTTGGTAAACGTTTGCTGAACCTGTGATGTTCCTTGATAATGATCYTTCTGATAGATCTGGGCACCGATCTTGTTTTGAGTATATTATAAGGCTGTTGGCCGGGCATCGTCGGAATGACCTTGTTTCTCCATCAAGGCGCGCAATAAGATTATAGCCCTCTATTGGAAATTCTTCTTGAGATAAAGTTCAAGCCTCTGCAAAGCACAGAATATCAGCAGAACAAATCAGTTTATCTGATCTGATATCCGCAATATGCTTATTTAGACTCTTTACATTTTGGTAATAAATATCCAGGCGTTGTTTCGATTTTTCGGCTAAAAATCTGTAGCATGTCGTCAACGCGCCTGCTGTGCAAATGGGTTCGGAGGAGAAAATTTCCCGATTATATATAATCAATTAGCACTTGTGGCTCTGCTACATCCTACATATAAAGCTGATCTGCTAATTCTACCCTCTAGATGAACCGCAASTTGAGCGTACGTTCCACCTTGGCTTTTATGTATCGTGATGGCTACAGCTGGAATGACAGGGAACTGTCTACGTTCTATAGTTATTTGTTCATTTCGTTTGTATTGGAATGATCGGACCACGCTCATCATTGGTGTCCAATCTGCATTGCGACTGTGCGGCTGCTTAGAACGTGAAAAGCTTCCAACTCTTGGTTCTGCGAATTTCATCCGCCACCTGCATTAGTTCCCCTATAGCACCATTTACTAATCCATCACTTGTGCTTATGTTAACTGTGGCCATCTATTTTATCGATGTTTTGAGCTGTAATGTATGAGGCATTTCCTGTGTTTCTGATGGCTTGAAACCCTTTACAGCTTCTAATATGTTTGCTCTGCTGCGTTCTGTTAAGGAACTTGACTTAATAGTATCCTTCGCAGTCGAAATGAACTCGTCGATCGTCGTGTTCGGCAGTTTTATTGAATTGAAATTATTTGCTCCAGTATTTGAATAAAAGAGATGGATGGCTTCATTGGGTATCTCGTTAGAGGTCTTTTATCTGCTTTTAATTAATTGGATGTCAGCGTGGGTCATATTTCCCTCTGACATGTTGTTTAAAGCGGTGGCAAATTCTTGATCTTCGCGCTGACGTATTATTTCGGTGAGCTCGAAGTATCGAAATTGATCCCAAAGCGGAGTTCCTGTAATTGCACTGTAATGATCATTGCCATTTGGTGCAAATATCCATCGATGTCCTACTGGTGGCAACTGTTTTAAGTCACCAAAAAACGATAATTTAAATGATTCCAAAGTAAACACCACTCCTAAAAATTTGCTTTAGCCTACAATCTAAATACGCAAACATCTTTGCTCCAACCATTGAAATTTCATCAATTATTATAAGCCTTATATCTATGAGATTAGCATGAACAGTGTTCAATGTGTCACTATTGAGGGGCCGAAGATCGACGGTGGACAGGTTGACGGGGAGTGAAAAAACGGAACGAAGTGTTAGAGCTCCAATTCCAAATGCTGCTTTGCCAGTGAGTGCGCAGAGAAAGACCTTGGCTGTTTCGGGGTTAGTTCCTGGTGCACTGTTAGCGCGCAATGTCAAAGACTGATATATAGTCGTTATAAGCCGGGTTTTGCCCACTCCAGCACCACCTTCGACATATTCGTAGAAGATTTTCTTCTTACTGACATTGTGCAGTACGTGAGCAAAATATTCCCTCTGCTTGTTGTTAAGAGATTGTACCATTGCCAGTAAATCTCCTTCTAATATTAGAGGTGGTAGTTTAATTAATCGAACCGCCGCTTCCACACTATTGTCGTCCTCGTGCAAATATTAACATCTCTTACTTTCTCTGGAACAGTTAGAGCTCTGAATTCAGGATCCAAAAGTTGAGAGACAGCTCTCTCATCGACTATTTCTTCTGCTGAAACATGCATGTTTTCCAGGATCCGTTCAAGCTCGTTGGATAAAAATTTGTCATATTTGAGCTTATTCTGCTCAATTTGCTCCTTGTGTGCGTTGCAAACACTCTCGACATCATTACTTAAGAGCTCGGCCTCCGCATTTCTCCATGGGTAAAACATCATGGCAGTTTCTCTGAAGAAATCAGCTCTTGAATTTTCAACGTTAAAACGTTTCCAGCGTAGAATAAGTGCTTGTTTCCTTTTCCTTAAAAATCCTGAACCATCTTTTAATGCCATTGGAGGTGCAGCTGTCGTGTCATCCTCGTTTTCTACTTCATTGTAGTCTTCATTATTAAAAGAAATATTCCTACTTGTTTTGCAAAATCTGAACCATGCTGCAAAATCTGCTAAGAATAGTTCTTCCAATTGATCGGGCCTTTGAGAGTAGTGATCCAGWACACTCGGTACATATATGTCCGTAGAATTCTCCTGTAAAGCATCCAATTCACGTCTGGGCTTAAGCGTCCTTACTCGATTGTTTGGATGTGATGTATTTATAAATATCTTCCCATTACTCGCTTCCGATAAATGCAGTCCCAAAATAATATAAGCTGCTTTTTGAGCCGATATTTCCGCGAGATTTTGTTTTGCCTACCCACCAGTTTATTAGGGTTGAATAAATATGCTTAAAATTTCAATTATTCATATTTGGAAAAATTAGGGATTTATTTATTATATGACTAATTTTTTAATCATATTTTTGCTACTTATCTTATGTGCCTGCTTGTCAAAAAAAATCCTCTATAAAAAAAATTATGATATAATTGTCTGATCTGTAAAATTTCCCTGAATACTGTATTCATCAAGCAATTTTAGTGAAAATACTAAGGCGTTAATTACAAAAGAGGCCTTGCAGCGGTTTTTTAGACCTCAGTTATACTTTCTACCTACCCATCGAACTACTTGTATGTTTAGTTTCTACCTACCTTAGTACCCAGGTTTTGTTTTGTTCCTACCTAACAGTTAATTAAAGTTTTAAAACATGACACTTATGTTTAAAAAATTAATGCTCTGCTATTATTGATATATAAAAATATATATGCGTCTAGAAAAATTTGAAATTTAATTATTTTATGGCAAATTAAAAAAAATATTTTTTCTCCTTATTCTTATGTTGTAATAATATCCATTTGTTTAGAATATATTATTTGTATAGTGGATAATTCTGATTAAAATATAGAAAAAATAATGTAGAATATTAATTAGATCTATTACACCTAAAAACTATATTACATTTAATGAAAAAAGTAATTCATGTCAAATTTTAAATGATAATTAGCCAAAGTTGTCCATATATGAACTTGATTTTGATTTTTCTGTTTGTATGGCAGGTTTTGTTATCTGACCTTCAAAATTTCTGCAACTATTGTATTGTATCTTAAAATTTTTTTTGGATATTATATAATTACCGTAAGCAGTAATCCATGTCAAATTTCGTAAAGATACCACGTCAAATGCGAAAATTTTCGATACAAAAACTTGGTTCCGAACATTCAGTTTGTATGGCAGCTATATGCTATAGTTAACCGATCTGAACAATTTCTTCGGATATTACATTGTTGCCCTAGAAAATAATCTGTACCAAATTTGGTGAAGATACATAGTCAAATGTGAAAGTTTTCCATACAAGAACTTGATTCCGATCGTTCAGTTTATATGGCAGCTATATGTTATAGTGGTCCGATATTGGCCGCTTCGACAAATGAGCCTTCTTGAAGGGAAAATGACGTTTGCAAAATTTCAAAACGATAACTTAAAAACTGAGGGACTAGTTCGTATATATACAGACGGACGGACGGACAGACGGACAAGGGTAAATCGACTCAGCTCAACATACTGATCATTTTTATATATACTTTATAGGGTCTCCGACGCTTCCTTCTGGGTGTTACAAACATCGTGACAAACTTAATATGCCCTGTGCAGGGTGTAAAAATGTGTAGTTGTATTAAAATATTTGACACAGCGGGTAGTCGCAGCTGGTAGGGTTATGTATATATACGCAATCTACATATATATCTTGTGCGCCCACGAATTTATTGTAGTGATATCAGCCGATCGATATTTCCTCGTGATGTTTCCACTTTTGGTTATTTGATAGTGATCTACCAAATTTATCAAAGAAAATCAATAATTAATAAACATATTGCACCGTTTTGCATTGGACTACGGCGACGATAAACCGAATACTCTACCATTAAACGTAACCGGTACATAACAACTCATTCTCAACTAAACTCCACTCATATATTTGAAATTGCATTTCTTCTAAAGAGGGTCAATTTATGTGATGGCCGCATATATCGATTTATTTTATTTTTTTCATATATTGGTTCCTTTAGGGGGTATTCTAGTCTAGCTTTTTTCAACAATTAATAAAAAAGATGTACTCGATATTTTTACTATCCGTTTTTTTTTTTATCATTTGTTTATTAAACTTAGAAGAGTACACAAAATAAATTAAAAAAAAAAAAATATTTTCATCGAGTTATGAGTCTTTGAAGAAAAGGGGGAAAAAAGAGGCCGTATCCTCATCGCCATGATTTCTACCCTTCTCGTCATCCCAAAAATAAAACAATGACAGATTCTTAATGAGTACGAATGTCGCTATGTCACGAAGCAGCGAAACTAAAAAAATTTGTTTTCATAAAATGGCGACTACTCAAAACAAAAAAAAAAAGGTCGATTTTATTTTTCAAATTTGTCGATTTTTTTTTAAATATTATAAATTGCAAATTTTTATTTATTGTTGCTTCAAGTGATAGAGATATATTTAAAGAATATTCATGCCAAATTTCAAATAAATCGACTGATTAGAACTTGAGATATTGTGGCTACCGCACCAAAAAAGGAGTTTTGAGAAAAACGCGTTTAAAATTTTACGTAAAGTTTCGGGCAGCGTAATAGATAGATAGATAATTCGCTCAACCGGTCTATTTGCCACGTCAGTAAAATGGCTATAACTTTGAAAATAATTTGAGTTTTGAAAAATTCTATTAGGGAGATATTTTTGAATATCAAAACTATCGAATTATGAAAAAAAAATCTACTTTTTCAAATTTCTGGACTATGTATAATAACCCCTTAACATGTCCAGAATACGGTAGCAAACTGCTTAGCTGCGGACTTGAAACTTTGAACGCGTTTTTCCCAAATCTGTGTTTTTCTAACTTTCCACTTTCGTATCTCAAACAAGTCTTGAACGAATGATACACCCATCACATGTATATACATGGAATCATGTTATTAGCAAAACAAAAAAAACCAAAAGTCTGCTACTTTTAAAATATTTTATTAATAAATAATTACCAAAAGTCCAATTCAATGTTATATACATTAGATACCAGATCGTTCAGTGCATTTAGACCAGTGGTCGGCATTTCGTAGCAAAGTTTTGCAAACTAACTTCACACGTACGCTTACCATCTTTCGTTCAGTCGTTGTCGAGTCAGCAACGACTTAACATCGCGCAAGACTATAGCGCAAAACCAAATATGCCCTGCGAAAAATATTTTATTGATTCTGAATGTCTTTGGTGCCATGCAATGCCTTTTATGTTCCAAATCTTTTAAAGATAATAGGGAATATATCCTTAAAACACATTTTGTTAATTTTCATTATACTATTAATTATTTAGATGAAAAAGAACGAAAATGTCGTTTTAAAGAAAAAATATATATTTGTTTGCAAAAAATATCTGATTGGTTACGTAAAAACGAATTCTTAGATTATAGTGAACGTATTAATGAAAACCTAAAAACACAGCTGTCAAGTTCCATTAGTTTGGAGATTGTTAGGCAGGGTAGGCCGTTTTTCGATGGAGTCTTTATTAAAAAAATGTGTAGTAAAGTTTTGCAAAAACTAAGTTATAATCAAACATTTATAGATAAACTTCCCTTATCACCTAGAAGTGTAGCGCGACGCGCCGATCAAATAGGAGCTCGTATTGAATGTGAAATAAAGGAAAAAATTGAAAATTGTAAATACTTTCCGATTTGTTTAGATGAAAGCCCAGACCTTAATGACCTATCTCAATTAGCTTTATCCGAGCGATGCGTAAATACAGGTTGGCTGATGAATTTTGCTACATTAAGAAACTCAAATAATTTTTTTTTCAGTGTGTGGAATTCATTTTTCTTTTATTCATGTTAAAGCTCATTCAATTTTATTAAATATAGCTCATAAGTTTTAAAAATAATGGAATTTAGATGCCCCCCTGCTCGTTGATGCATATGCGGCATCTTACCAAAAAGTTGTTCATTACTGCTTGGATAGTTGAGACAGGAATAGCCGCAATTGTTTCTCGAATGGATAGTTAGTCCCATAGTTCATTAAAATTTGTTGGTTTTGCTTTGTATACTTCCTTTTTGCAATAACCCCACAAGAAAAGTCAGGTGCAGTAAGGTCAGTCGACCTGGGTGGCCAACGGAATGTGGAGTTTCTGGATATCAGCTTATTGGGAAATTTTAGTCGCAATTCTGTCATAACCGGTTAGGCTATGTGAGGAGCTGCACCATCTTGCCGAAACCACACAGAGTTGAAAGAAATTCTCATTCGGCGTTATTCTGGATAGAAAAACTCTCTCAACATGCTCAAGTAACGGTCTCCAGTAACCGTAACGGTGTGACCGTTTTTTTTCGAAGAATTAGGGCCCGACAATGCAGCGTGATGAAACTACATACCACACTGTGACACGAAGTGGATGCAATTCCGTCTCATGGAGTATCCGTGGGTTGCAAGCACTAAATATTCGACAATTTTGTTTATTTATGTTGCCGTTTAAATTGAAATGCGCCCCGTCAGACATGAAAAGACAGTTCAACATGTTTCCATCCTCTTCCACCATTTGAAGCATCTTCTGGCAAAATTCCAAGCGAATCGGCAAGTCTGCAGCGTTCAGTTTGTTGGCCATTTGAATTTTATATGRKWATAAGTCCAAATCTTTGTGCATTATTGACTGTAATGACTGTCTGCTTACACCCATTTGAGCAGATAAATTTCTTGTCGAAACACGTGCATTATTTTGTATGGCAGCAGCTACAGCAGCAATTGTTTCCTCCGTTCGAGCTGAAGGGTTTCGATGGTAAGGTCTTCTGTTGACTGTCCCATGCTCGGCAAAACTGTTTACAGGTCTCATTATGGTCCATCTGCTCATAGGATTGCCGCCAAACGTGTGCCTATACTCTCTTTGAACCGAAACTACGGACTCCAGTGCGTGATAGCGGCGGACAATCCAAATTCTTGTTTCAGTGTCCCAGTTATCCATTTTTGTTAAATGTACAAGACAATATGCAAAATAAAATAAAAATTAACCAGATTCATTAAATAGAAAAAAAGTAATTAAATTTTTTTTTGGTAGCGGCTTTCATCAGCCACCCTGTATTAATTATGATATATTTGACACCGTATATTCTCTAGAAATGTTTGATTCGAATGTAACTGGAAAGGTGTTATTGAGGTCGTTAATGAAAAGCTTTTTTCATTCGTCGATATGATAAAATTCACAGGAGGGTGTACATATGGAGCAAACGTTATAATTGGTAACTATGACGGTTTTATCGGGCAGCTGAAAAAGCATGGTATAAATGTACATAATTTTCATTGCATCATACATCAAATTGCACTTTGCTCCAAATTAATAAGTAGAAATCCCGTTATGAAAATCTCAGAGAAAATAATAAACAGAATACGTGGTGGGCATAACTCACTTACCCACAGAAAATTTGCAAAATTTTTAAAATATAAGAGTACTGGGTACTCAGACTTAAAAATGTTTACAGAAGTTCGATGGTTAAGTCGAGGGGAGTGTCTCAACAGATTATTTCATCTAAAAGAAGAAGTTCTGCAGTTAATCGAGGTTGAAGGTATAGAAAAATCTGTAGTCGGTTTTTTGAAAGATAATAAATTTATTTTTATTTTAGCACTTATAACAGATATTTTCTTAATATTAAATGAATTAAATAAGCAACTTCAAGGATGTGAAAAAACATACATGATGGGGTAAAACTACTCTGCCATTTCAAAACGAAGTTATTTTTATTAATTGCAGAAATCAAAGAAGGTAATTATGCAAATTTCTCAAAAACTGCATTGATTTTCTAAAAAATTAAATATATCAAACAATGTTATCACATTGTAATATTAGAAACTCTTTTTAATAATTTTGAGGATAGATTCAAAGACTTTGAAAAAATCCAACCACTACTAGATTTTTTTGAAAATCCCTTTCATTATCCCTTTCATTAAGTCGATTTGAATTTTACTTGCAGTCAGAATTAATAATTCTACGAAGTGATCGGGAAGTTTCAAACAAATCAAGTATTACTGAATTCTTGCAAAATTTGGATGATTCATTCTACCCTGAATTGAAAAAATGCATTTAAATGTTTGTAATTTTTTCCCTCTACTTATAAATAGGACCAAAGTTTTTCAGATTTAAAATTTATTTGTTCCAAATAACGCAATAAAATTTCTTCAGCCCATTTAAAAAATATTATTTTAATAAGAAATTGTCATAAAAAGATTGATGTAGATAAATTAGTTTTATTATATATATAAATTATTCCCTTCATTTCGAGAACTGCAGAACTTCTTATTTATCTGATTATTATTTGCTCTGAGATTTGAATAATCGTTTATTTATATATAGCTTTTAGTTTTATTGAATATTTTCATATATTTTTGCTCAAACGTAGTGAAAACATATTTAATTTTCAAATTTTATTGAACAATAATTTATTTTATAATTTTGCTTATAAAATTTACTTAATTTTAATTCCAATTTCTCACTGGACTTCTTTTTTCCGTGCTGACCAACACAGTGACAGATCCTCTCATGCCGACTACTAATTTAGACTTACATATTAACACGATCCACATTTTTTTCTTCCAGATAAGCTGAACAGCAGGAATCGTTGAGAAGTGCATGCCCATTTTTTCGAGGCTATAACTTATGTTCTATGCAATAATTTAATGCATTTAATTTTACAGTATTCAAGTGATCGAATTTGTATATTGCACCTTGAGTGGTTTATAGGTATATGGTAAATGGTTTACCCGGAAAGTAAAAGTACTGATTTTCTTCCGCCGCGACTGTACTTCGGAGCGTGCGGGCACCGACTTGATTCGGTAGAGGGCGTTCCTAGCTAACGAATGAGCAGCTAGTCACTCACTCTCCGAGCGGCGGGAGAGTCAGTACAAAAATTTTCGCGCGACGTGGGTGAAAGCTGAAAATGTAGGGTTCATTAGAGTAAAAATACACGATTAAATTCTGTGTGAAACTCGGTAAATATGCGACAGAGGCGTTTGATTTGCTTGTCAAATGTTGTTTTAGCAAAAAGTGGTGTGTATCGGTGGCATCAAGCCTTTTTGGAGGCCAGGCAAGATGTCGCTGATGAAGACCATACTGGGAGACCTGCGGCTCGACCAACACCGACACTCGTTTGCGCAAAGTTTTGAACCGTCGACTTTGTATTCGTTTAATTACCCAGATGTTATACGGACACGTGCGGTTCATGACATTGTGATGGACAACATAAACATGCGCAAGGTGTACGCGAAGATGGTCCGAAAAGTGCTCACTGATGACCAGAAATTGCGACGAATGGAAGTGGGCCAAGAAAATTTGAATATGTGTAAAAGTTATCCCCATTTTTTTAATAACGTAATCACAAGTAGTGTGATCCCGAGACAAAGAGGCTATATTCCGAGTGTCACACGCCGTTTTGAGACGATAGAGAGAATACATGCAGCATGCTCCTCGGCTCCCAAGGCTTATTCGGAGAATGCCTTCCGTGATGCCTTTAATGCTTGGAAATCGCGCTGACGCAGAAGGAACCTTTTGCGAAAGTTGTTAAAGAATTGTAACGATTGGTTCAATAAATTTTATAAAATCGACTCAGTCCAATTACTTTCTTGTGCATTAAAGCTCTGAGTTTGAAATTAGCCAACAGGTGTCCCTGCGATCCTCTAAGTTAAATTACAGTTTTATATCTAAATGTAGTGCTTATTTATGGCACTTTATAGATTTTAGTTTAATTTTGAGAACAAGGACATTGTGGTTACCACAGACCGTTCTGCAAACAAACAAATATAAAAGAATCGTTGACCGGTACTATATATCGCAAATGAAAAAAAAATTTGAATTCATCAACATCCAGGGCGCTAAAAATTTGAGAGAAATATAAACCAATTGATGAAATATTCTTAAGATAAACTACTAAACCGACTTTTACAAAATTCAGTACACTTGTGCAGTTTGAACCAACTAAAAATATAAGATAATTTATATCTCAAGATGTTGTTGTTTTAGTACTATCTGGTGATTTCTGGCAAATTTTATCAAAAATATCATCGAATGTTGTTTATCTTAAGTTTTACAGAAGTTATTGCTTATACTCTGTGGCAACACATTGCGAGAGTATAAAAAGAGTCATCAAAAAGTATTTTCTATGATAACTTTCTGTAAATTATCCTTTAACAATGGAGGAGGTCGAAATATTCGAATGGGAAAAAATTTCAGCGGATATAATAAAACCGGCCCAATTTTTGTGTGCGTCGTTAAGCAGACTGTTTAAAGAAGAGTGCTGATTATACCTCTCTTTCTTTTAGAATAATTTATTAATAAAGTATAAGTCAAAGTGTACTAAAACTATAATCACTTCAATATACGATCCTAAAGCGCAATTGGTTTGCTCGAGTTACCATAATTACAGAGTAAATAAAAAAACTTTAATTGGTTCCTAATGGATATATTAGCCTGCGTGCAGCTTCCTTCTGCCATTTCTTCCGTGAAATTTATGTTTCTGACGTTTTTTGTTAGTCGGTTAACATATACCTTTGTATAGATTTTGTATAGATTATTTGATTTCTTCCGTTTTTGAACTGTATATGGAAATGCCTGAAAGAAACGACTGTATAGAGTTTGGTTTACATAGCTGTATTAGTTTCCGAGATATGTGCAAAAAACTTAGTAGGGGGCGGGCCACGCCCACTTTTCCAAAAAAATTTCGTCCAAATATGCCACTCCCTAATGCGATCCTATGTGCCAAATTTCACTTTAATATCTTTATTTATGGCTTAGTTATGACACTTTATAAGTTTTCGGTTTTCGCCATTTTGTGGGCGTGGTAGTGGGCCGATTTTGCCCATCTTCTTAACCTTCTTATGAATCCAAGAAATACGTGTACCAAGTTTCATCATGATATCTCAATTTTTACTCAAGTTACAGCTTGCACGGACGGACGGACGGACAGACATCCGGATTTCAACTCTACTCGTCACTATGATCACTTTGGTATATATAACCCTATATCTGACTCTTTTAGTTTTAGGAATTACAAACAACCGTTATGTGAACAAAACTATAATACTCTCTTTAGCAACTTTGTGGCGATGGTATAAAAAGAAATGTATTAAAAGCAAAACCGGACTTTGGTTTTATTTTTGCATTCTTAACAAATATAGTCAAGACCCTTTAAACCAAGTGGAAAAATTATACATCCATTTCTTTTCCTTCATTGCTGTTATTTGCTCTTACTACTGAAATCAAAACGGTTCGTGAGCTTGGTGATGTTAAAATGTCATTTTCAGTTAATAGCCTTTAGTTAGCCTGCCTTTAGTTTGATCGGATTATTCGATTTCCTTCCCTTATTCACTCATCATCAGTTTTATAGCGCACACATAAAAACTGCCCTTTGCACCGGATATAAAAAAGTCTGAAAGCGAAAAAAAAATTATGTACGTCATTTTGACTATGGTTAAAGGTACAATTGGTCTTTATTGAAATTGAAGCAATAGATTGAAATACTTTTATATAATACTCTTAAGCTCTGGGAAACAAATCATATACAATTTATGCGAAAAGCTAAAAATATACGTATGTACATACTTGTATATTAAAAATGCAATATAAACTCATACATCTTCTTGATTTTATTTTTATCATTGTTTTCCACTGAATTACCGCCTCTACAAATACTATTCGACTATTAATTACATGAAAATACTTTTCAAACTAGCAATATCCTATTTCATATATCAGTTACCAATTTATTAAGTACATACACATTCTAACAATCAACAGGCACGCAAAGTCGGAGAATCTGTAAAGTAAATGTACGTATCATTTATCAGCGAAGGGGGTTCAGTCAGTATAGCTATGTCCTTCCATATGTACGCGATCCAGTAGTTTTTGATAAGTCCCCAAGAAACGGTTCATTTGCGGAACCGCGGATATAAAACTACTTTAGCAGATAGCTTCGATACAAGTACGGTAAATTAGTCTTCATCATTTATTTTCTACCTTCCCATATATTAAATCAGATCTTAGATGTCTAAATAATATATTGAACCCTCTCACGCCATGAATTTCTAGCTCCAGTATTTCTAGATCCAGATTGTTTTTAGATGAGTCCTTTCATTTAATTTATGAGCAATATGGGAAACCATCAAATAAACATAGTTGCTAAAATGAAGCTAGTAATAATTGAAATCAGAATAAATTTGTTAAAATATTTTCTAATTATATCTTATGTGGATCCCCAAGTTAAGAGATGAGAGGTTACTGTTGTAGAAGCTGAATGCTGAACTTCTTATGGAAACCGAAACTTAAAAATGTTGAAATTACAGATCCTACTACAATGCAAATGTGATTAGCAGAATCCAAAAGATGTGCGTGAGTGCGTAATATCCCACTACCATCTTCTAATTAATAACCCTTAGTCTTGTTGATCTCAATGTTCATACACATACACTTTCTTAATTTAGTGAATCTTAGTTTCCAAATAAGATGCTCGTATCCATGACAGTGATATTCACATGTGAATTGTTGTGGATAAATAAAAAAATATTCACCCCTGTACTAGAGGTACATAAACGTTGGCCAGAATCCCGCACTTTTGGAGTTTCGAAAAACTTTTAACCCTTAACAAGGTTCTCATGGCTTCAATAATAGTTCTCCTAACTGTTGCAAATAGTGAAAGTTACAGAGAGGAAGATGAGGTGTAAACATCTAAACACTTTCTCCTCCACGGTCATTTCAACGAACTTGGCGAATCGGATGAAAAATTTAGATATTAACTGACTCAATCAATTTTTGGTTGGTTCTAGGCGCTTTTTCGATTTACGATGTACGTCTCTGGCTGACCAAGTGAATTGTGACTGCACGCAAAATCAGCCTACCTAAGTACCTAATCTACCCTAACCTAACCCCCTGTGCTTAATCAGCACAGGAATTTGCATTATTAATAGTAATATTTTTCAAAATAATTATATTTTTAAGAAGCAATTATTTTTCGACTAAGGTGTAAAAATTCTGCAGCACAAACAAGATTAGTCTTTATTAGTTGTTTGAATAGTTTTTAAGATAAAAGTTTTACTCGAAAATCATAAAAATAATTGATGTAGTGAACTGGGAGAAACCCGTATAAAGGAAAATGGGCATACCGAAACTGATGGCAAAAGTTACTGCTTAGGAAATGTTAAAATATTATACAAGTACATACATTTATCCGCACAAATAAATCCGTACATGTAATGTATATGCATTTTGTGCTGTGATTTCATTTGTTACAGACATTGGCGAATTAAGTGCCGACTAATAAAATTGCTAGAAAATACATATACTATACATATATATCGTCACCTGAAATGCAAAATAACGTATCATCAAAAAATTCGAAATTGAGTGTCTTATTGATTACGCTTCACTACTTCAAATTAAATACATAATACTACATATGTTCAACAACTTCAAGTTCAGCGCTCAGATATGAACCAGTTTTAACCAATATTAAAATTTTTTTTCACTCATGTTCCATTTTATTTCGTGTTTCATTCATGCCACTGTAAATTTCCGAAAATGTTGTTACGTTATTTTGCGTTTCAGGTGACGATATATAAGTATGTATCGCTATATATATATACATATGTAAATATAAAGGAAGAACTCCACACGGAATTGATATAATGCAATGTGCGTAGGATAATCGCCAGTCAGCTAATAAAAGCAAATTAAAAGGAATGAGTAAAACACATTGATGAACCAGACAACTCTTACTACTAATCCGGCAGATTGCTTAATGATGTAGCAAAGTTTGCAATAGCGTAATAATTGAGCATTGAAGAGCTAAATTAAATTCTCTTTAAGCTTCAAAAACGCGGTATTACACTATGTATGCTTGATCCAAAGGAGCAAATCATTGATTTGTTTATTGAAAAGTACAAAATCCAATTGCAAATGGGTTATAAATGACTTGCAAAATACATATATATTTTTTAGATGAGGAAGAAAAACTGTTTTTTTTTAACCTCTAAGATATGTATCGGTCAATTGTTTATGAACAGATATGATCTAATGATTAAAGGCTCTATGGGAAAAGTTTGTGCTTAAGAGGATAAATTAGTTTTCCACCGAGCTTTCTATAATTTCCATATCAGTTTAGAACTGGGGCTCGCATTTCTAGCTGAAGAAACAAATTGGCGGAGTTTTCGCGTTTGGTGCTCGCGTGACTTGTTTTTGAATATCAACAAACAGTAGAAGCTACAAAGGTAATCACAAATATTATCTCGAATTCTCCTACCACTCAAGAAAATGCTTGCCACGCTAAAAGGAGGGATGAATTGTATCAAACGGGGAGGCATTCGTGGGAAAAGTGTTGTGTTCGTGCCATCCAGCGTTCAACGCTACGGTCGCCGGATCATCTTCCGCAGTTGAGAATATTTTGCTCGTTAAGCGACCAACTTTGTTGACGGTAGGTGGATTAGAGCTTGTCGCTTCATCCCGTCGGTTTATAGACCGAAGCCACATTTTAAACGCAGTACAGCATACGCGACTAGATAACGCATCCGGTCTATGTACATACATATGTATACATACACACATGCTTGCCATAGTTTACGTTTTATGTACACAAATGCAAAAGTGTGCGTGTGCAATTAGCTTTCACTTCTTTTACGAAGATGTTTTTGAATTGCCGCAAAATTGTGAAGTTTTAATTGAATAAATAAATTTTTTCTTTATTTTTGTTCTCCTTTTCACCTGCAAGTGAGCGTACTGCGTACTGTGTACAACGACAATCAACACTAGGTTAAGGACAAATTTTCCACCACCATCATACTCGTAATATTATTTATTATAAGAATAGTTTATTATACATGCATATATGTACCTACATATGTTCATGAATTTCAATATTTTCAATATTTTCAATATTGCTCTATAAAAATAAAGAAAAGGGGAGCCAAAATATTTTGATAATGGCATTATCTTAATATAATTAAAATATTCTCTTCTTCATTCGCGAAAGGTCTTCGTATATCTAGAAAATATGTATGTATGTATATTAAACTGATTTGTTAAACGTTTTAAAATAAGTTATTTATCAGACAAATTTAATCCATCTGGTAATATTTTGAGCGTTTCTAGTCGTATTCGGTCTTAGTTTTGTCTACAAACAGTATTTTAATAATAATCATATTTTAAACACTTATTTGAATAAAATGAGTTTATAACGATAAAAACAGCTCGTATGTTTCCGAAATAATAACAGCTTCCATGATAAACGCCGTCGTTTTGTGTATGAATTTTATGATTTACTTACAGCACTTTATAAGTTTTCGCTTAACGGAAATCATATCCAAGGCTAAACTCCTTAAGGTGTACAGGAACACGTGACCTAGAACTATTAATTTTTATTCCATATATCGCTTGCACGGACGATAGACAGCCGGACAGACAGGTATTCGGAATGCAAATGTACCATACTTCACTTCCTCTTTTCGCTTTGTCGTAATCCTGATATTCTCAATTGATAACACAAAACGAAAATAAACTTTTCTGAAACAGATTAAAAGGATTTCCGCCACTAGAGTAATTCTTATAATTTAATATTCAAAGAAAAATAATTTAAAATAAAAATTATTGTGAATTTGAAGGCGCGCAGAAAAAAATCGTAAGCGCAATCTTGTATTGGTGCACTGCTGCATTGCAGAGGAGTATTTCGTCAGTTAAACCGGCACATGGTATAATAATTTTTGCACCCATACATTACGTACTCGTACATGAATACTTACTTATGTTTATACCTATAAGTTCATGGACAATTGTCAGTAAAGCAGGATTTACACTTGCAGATTTGTATGCATATCGTGTCGCAAGTCAGTTCACTATACACTTGTGCGACTTGTTGTTTAGACATCATTTCGTTGTAATCGTTGATGTGAACGCACATGGCCTCGGTGTGCGCGGAAAATGAGAACCAAAAAACTAAAGCAACCCATTTGGGGTCTTCCAGCGTAGTTATTCCTGTTCTTGTCACTTCGTGTTTTTGCAAGAAGTCTAGGTGGTTTAAGTACCAACGCTTTGGTCGTCCATATATGTCCTCTCCACCAGCACCAGCACCAGACTTTCAGATTTTTTAATTTTACACAATTCTCAAATATATGAATTTCGCATGCGATTAAGGGACGAGCCTTTTTTTGAGATTTCTAGGGTTTATAAATATATATTTAAACATCATCCGAACATTTCTTGGATACGAAATCTTTGATATTCTGCCTTTGTGAAGCAATTGGGCATGCATCTCGTATGTGCATTTGTCGGACTGCGGGTAGGCAGCCCGGAAACAAAGAATTCAAAGAGATTCTTATTTGTTAATAACTTATCTTCTAGTTAAACTAAGAAAATTACAAAAAAAGGTGTAAAATTCTATTTTCTATTGAAATTTCTTAGTGTTTTTTTAAGTTTAAATAGAAGATAATTTAAAGCCAAAATAAATAAACTTTGCCCCAATTTCATAAAACGATTTCATTCTGCCCGCCAATTAAGAAAAATCTTAAAAATGCCTAATGTGACTGATGCGCGCACAACCTCTCACTTCAAAATTTAAACCAGTATGAGAACGCACTATACAGGTTGCTACCCGTCGCAACAACGAGTAGAAAAATTAGAAAAATTGACTTTAATTTTGTTCATACTTGTATGTATACCTAGAATTTGGTATGCATACCTGCCTATACACGATGCGACGGTAGGGAATACTTCACATGTAGCACAGGCATGTCTGCAAGTGTACTATGTGTATATGGTGTTAGTATTTGTGCACATTGGAATGCGGTAAATTTTACTATAGATATAAATACATACATACATATGTGTTATTAACTGAAGAAGTTTTCTTTACGGATGCGTAAAGCTTAATATTCCCCATATTGCTACCATTAAGGTAACAACAGATTTAGTTAGCCTCTTTCAGAGCAGTTCTAATTGGTCATAGCCACATCAGTGTCCACGCGGTATATTTAAGAATCCTACCAGATTACCGGAGTTCTACAATATTTTCTGGTTCAAAGGACTATTATTGAACCTAACCTAACCTGTTACTGCTTGCTATGAAATGTACCTCTTTGACCTCCAGCTTTATCGATGTTGTAGTAGTTCACCTCAAAATATTGAAGAGAGTAATAATTTGGCCTATTGTATGCATGTGTCGCCTGCGTTCAATAAAACTTGTTGTTAACCTAAATTTAGAAACAAAATAGTTTCGTATAACTCTTATATTCGGTTTGACATACAATAAATATGAATGTCCATACTTACATAGGTATATATTCAACATCAATTTACTTAAGTAGCGGATGAACTTCACTGAACGCCTCAGACGGTACATATATGTATATCATAACATACCCTGCCAACCATGAGCGGGTAAAAAAAACAGATAATCAGTGGGTAAACGTGTGGATAAATATATATTGTTTGTCATAGGCCGCGTGCAGATTCTACCCACTCACGTACATACGTATACATGTGTGTCATACATCTTTGATGCGCTCATTCAGCAGTGTCATATAAAAAAGTATATTTGTCCTGCTTTAATATCCCCATACGACGGCTGATGCAGGGTTGCATTTTTTAATCCTAATTTAAAAATGTCTTAAAATTTCAAACTAAACTTTTTAATTTTTAAATTATTAATTTTATTATTTTTCATACATATTTACATATTACACATTTTATTATAA
>NW_017535897.1:228126-279024 GCF_001853355.1 Bactrocera latifrons | reverse complement strand
AGCTAACATTATTTATACAATATATTTAATTTAAAAAAATATAATTTCATCTGAAAGCAGACATTAATTAAATAAAAATAATAACATATGAAAGAAAAGATAAATATTATTTGATCATTTACAATATAAAACAAACATTTGTTTGCACATGTTATATTGGATTGTGCAGGCCGCCTTAAACGCATAAAATGTATTTATGTTTGCGTATTATATTAGACTGCGTAGACCAATCTCAATATACACACACTTTTTTCACATACTTACTAAACAATTGATATTTGGTGCTTCTGATGATATTGCTGCAGCTGCTATATCAAGTTCATTCGGATTTCCAATGCTACAAAAACAATTGAAGTAATTATTTGCAAATTATTTAAAAAAAATCGCATAAAATTCACTTACTTACCTTCTTGTTGTACGAGCCTCCTTTACGATGGTATGATCACGACCAACATTCGTCTTTCAATCGTTTTTTTATTACCCTTTTTGGGATTTTCTTTTGTTACTATTGACAATTATGTTTTCTCCTTCACACTCATTCAACTAAATCAAGAAATGAAAGAAACTGTTTTTCATCGCATTTAGGTAAACAAAAAATAACCCGAAAATGTGCGTTGGGGTTAGTGCATAGAGAAGAAATGTGTAGTTGTGTTGAAATATTTGACACAAGCGGGTAGCCATGGTTGGCAGGGTATTTACTTTACTATTGCCATAATAATGTTTGTTGGTATTTGTAACAAGTGTTTTACTTGCTTATTTTCTTGCTCAGAGCAACGCTTGGGTGCGAATATGCCACAGGATGAATATGTTATGTTATGCCTACACAGTCACGCCTAACCCCATTAAATACTCCCAGTCTCTCTTCTTTTCACATTTTTTGCTACCGTTGTTCCGTTCAGCACCAGACCAATGCGAATATGTTCATTAGGGTGTCCGTTATTTCAATGTTGATTTTTTTACAGATACCCTCTGAAAAAGATTCTGCGTTTTCCCCGAAAATATGCTATTTTCAATTTAAACAGTATCTAAATCGTTTTATATTCCCCATTAAAGTTATGTATGAAATTTTACTTCCTTAATGCAAAATATCTGAAAACCATTTGCCATGCCTGGGGGAAGAAATATGATTTAGACGCGATTCAAATAAAAATAAAGAGCTTAATTACGTTAGATACTTTTTATGGCAAGTACTGAAACTTCAGTAGGAGTTTGCAAAATCGCAATCAGCTTAGAAAATAACGGACTTCCTAATGTATAAGGATACTTATACGCACATGTAAATACAATTTCCGAAAACAAAAAAGGGTGCTTCAAGAAAAGCTGTACTAAAACTATATTTTTGAATTCTTGCGCATTCTGTCGCATACATCGACGTATTCAGAAGTTTACAGGTAAATTTATTTCCTCTATTTTCACTCAATAATTTGAAGCAGCTAGCGAATGCGACCGACACTCCAGTGAACGAATTCACATTAAAAGACCCAACAACAAGTGGTAATTTCATTGCCTTTATTTCGTTTATGAGGTTGTGTATTGCAATATTTTCTCGACCACTCCTGGATAAACGAGTATTATTTTAGGTTTCCTTCTGTTTCATCTTCAATTTTCAATAATTTTCATAACGCACCCTATATTTACACACTAATTTGTTGTTTCACTGTTGATACGTGTTAGTACTTTACGACATTATTAGGTTTAAGTTTGCTTCTACATCTTCTCCCGTACATTGTTACGGCCTTGTTTCCGCCATTGCGCTATGGATTCGCTCATTTCAGCGGAAATTTCTTTATTAGGGTCCTCGATGGTGTGAAGAAACGAAGAAAAAAAACAGTCGCAGTTTAGATGAGTACTTTTTATACTTTCGCAACATGTTGCTACAGAGTATAATAGTTTTTTCACCTAACGTTTGTTTGTATCTCCGAAAAAAGGCGAGCTAAATATAGGATATATGTACATTAGGGTGTTTTTTTGAACTACCTGGGAAATACCGTAAAACAATTCCCTGAAAATTTTAGCCGTTAATATTAACATTAAGAACTGGACCAAGACATGTAAAAATTTTCCATGGAAAATGCACTACAATCGTGAGTTTTTATCTTTAAATTCCTCAGAATCGTTCACTCTACAAAAGTACCCAGTGCAACAAAGTCGTAACTCACACCGGCGAGGTAGTACGGCACATTTTTCCATACAAGATCTTGATTCCAAACGTTCATTTTGTATGGCAGCTATATGCTATAATTAACCGATCTGAACAATTTCTTCGGAGATTGCATTGTTGCTTTAGAAAATAACCTGTGCCAACTTTTGTGAAAATACTTTGTAAAATGCGAAAGTCTTCCATAAAAGAACTTGATTCCGATTGTTCAGTTTATATGATAGCTATATGCTATAGTTAACCGATCTGAACAATTTCTTCGGAGATTACATTGTTGTCTTAGGAAATAATCTATACCAAACAACGTGAATATATCTTGTGAAATGCAAAAGTTTTCCTTACAAAACCTATTTTCCGATCGTTCAGTTTGTTTGGCAGCTATAGTATATGCTATAGTTATAGTTATTACCGTTCTGAACAATTTCTTCGGAGATTACATTGTTGCTTTAGAAAATAACATATGCCAACTTTGGTGAAAATACGTTGTGAAATGTGAAAGTTTTCCATACAAGAACTTGATTCCGATCGTTCAGTTTGTATGGCAGCTATATGTTATAGTGGTCCGATATCGGGGGTTCCGACAAATGAGTAGTTGTTTGAAGAGAAAATGACGTTTGCAAAATTTCAAAACTATATCTTAAAAACTGAGGGACTAGTTCGTATATATACAGACAGACGGACATGGCTAAATCGACTCAGCTCGACATACTGATATGTCGTACGAGTTCGTAGATGGCATAATCGAGCCATTAAAAATAATTCTATAAAAGGTCTTGGCTAAGTACGAAATTAAAATATACAACTTTAATTTGAGACCGGGGATCGCAGCAGTCCACAAGCATTAACACCTAGGATGATAACAAGAGGCCTTTATTGGTGCCGAAGCAAATATCTCAAGACCTACTCGACTGATGCCGACCACATTTGGTAAAGAAAGTTACCTTGGACTACAACCACGCTTCTTTCTCATAGTTATAGCCCAATTTTAAGTTCGACCTGATTCATTCACTTTTCAGAATGCAAATCAAGCACCAATTAATATATCGTGATTAAACTTTTTTCGAATATTGCGCATAAAGTAGGCCACCATCCGACCAAAAAATGTCCAAAATAGACCTAAACTAATTGCGAACTTTTTATCGGAAATATCGGTCAATCTGTGAGGTATATCATAGGAAATTAGAGATAATCCTTTTTTAGTAATGGTATGCCTGAATCCAATCAACAACTTCTTTAATCCCCTTATACCTAAAAGAAAGGTTTTTGAGCTTACGGCATATATCGGCCAATATATGAGTTTTCTTAAAAAAAAAAAAATGAGAGAGCGTGTTTTGCTAATAACGGTGGATCTTTGTACCTCATAACTTATAGCCTTGACAGACGACAGCGCTAATATGCATTAGCGGGCTTAATTTACATTTCCTTGCGCATTTGACCCATGTTAATGCAAGTTTGTAGTGCACAAGAATTTCGTGCATTTAGCTGAATTTACCAAATTATAGTAGGCAACACTGCTCAAAAATGGCCGATTTTTGCTATGTTTTTACAGATGTCGCTTGAAGTCTGCTGCCTCCCTTGGGTTTACAGTATCAGAGGTAAGCAGTTTTATTCTTCTAATTATCTTATACGCAAGTATATTAACAAATTAACAGATTGCAGAAAATAAACAACGCACAGTTTGCTATCCATTTTTACAATATTCTTAACTTTTTCGCACACTTTTTCAGCATTACAATCAATTATTGCTTTTAATTCCACTCTATTATCTTTTGACGTATCTAATAATAAACGAATTTTTTCGGTAAATTTATATTGATTTTCCAAAAATACCAAAAATTTCTAGTAATGATTTATCTCATACATTTTTATTTTTTAAATGAATAAACAAATTTTACCATCAGCTGCCTAATGCACAAGTCTGCCGTCTGTCACCATAAAATTTCAATGCGCATTAACGTTGCTTAAGGCGCATTAATTTTGCTCGTCTGTCAGGTCTATTACAAATCTTATATACATACCTCAAAATATTACCCTGGCTTTTATTCTGCCAAGTTGCAGGGGTACGAAATTTCATTTACACCCGAACTTAGCCCTTCCTTACTTGTAATTTTTGTGGTTGTTGGTGTAATCTCTCGGCCTCGGCATAAGTCGTTTAACAGGTCAGTTTTGGCTTTGGTTTTGGGAGAGTTGATAAGAACGGCGGAAAATACATTTTCGCATGTTGCAATTGGCTAATTGCACCTGCGAGAATTATTTATCTAGCAGAACAAGCATACTCTTGGTTTATCCTTGAGTTGACGAAAAGCGATTTTGACACACATTTCACATAAATGTAGACAAAACTACTGGTAATGCAATCAAATTCATAACTAGACGTCATTACGGATACTAGTACAACGGGTCAGCCGACTGCCCTTTTCCATTATTTCCATAGCAGCCATTAGTATATTTATTTTAAGAGTTGATATTCAACGAGATTACAGTTTGCAGAAATATAAAATTCACAAAGTAAAAATGTCCATAATTTATTTGAATGAACTAATTTATCAATTAAGAATCTTTATAAAGAGGTTAGACTTTTACGTAGTTAATTGTTTTATTGCCCTGTTCGATTTTATTCAGAAAATTCTTGGAGTGAACTGGTATTAGTTCTGATTGGTTTAAAGCAATTTCAGAGTGTGTACATATGTATGTACCTATGAACGTACATGTGTATGCACATATGTATGCTTCTGCGTAGATATATTGAATATAATTTACTGGGGAGGCGTAGCGAATTTGTTTGCTCATAATTAGCAAATGATTTGCTCCTAATATGGCGCGCTTTCCCTTCACAAAATTCGTATTTTTTAAATTTTTTTTAGCAAATTGTGTTTGAACATATGTATGCACATGTGTATGTATGTTAACCTTTTGTACTAATTCAGTGGTAATTTATCTATGTATATTTGTGTAAATATTTTTTAAATCATTTAATATGCATAGGCCATTCAAAACCGATCCAGTTGGAATATTTTTTAATTATTTATGAGTGTAACAAAGTATTAAATGACTTTTTCTCCCAGTTTAATATTTTTGATAATCTGTCTGCTCTTGCCTATTAACTCACATCAACACAGCACAAAGCTACGCGTTTTCCTACCCCAAGGGCTGGTTAAATCGTCCTTGCTCTACATTTTTTGTCGCTTGTGGTAAACATACTACAAGTACAGTGGACCAACAAAGTTTGCATACACTTAGTTCTATTAAATTACGACACGACATTTCTTTTAACATTAATAATTTTGTGTTTTTTCTATCCATTTCAAAATATGTATATTTAGAATTAAATATAGCACATCAAAATATTTTTTATTTACACAAATAAAAAAATAAATGCTAAAGCTTAAAATGCGCCTAATTCATATCAAAAAAGTTTGCATACACTAATGATTATTTATATAAATCAAAAGTAATTACAATGGTTTTAGCGGTTTTTGGCCTACATTTTGTTGTCCCTCGACATCGATGTATGCTCCAAATCCTAATGTCCATTACCAGATGCAGCCATATACCCCCAAACCATAACATTACTCTTACCGTGCTTTAGAGTTGGCAATACATTTTTTCCTTGCGACTCTTTATTGATCTTTCTCCACACTTTTCGCGATCTATTCAAACCAAATATATTAAATATTGGTTCGTCGGTGAATACAATATTTTCCCAAAAACCAATACGGTTTGTTTAAATATTGTTTAGCAACCGCCGACCTCTTCTTTTTAATAACCTTACTTATGTATGTATGGCTTACGACGTGCGATTCGTCTTTGAAAACTAACAGTATTCAACACATTCCCTACTGTTTGGGGATTTTTTTTTCTGGGTACATTTCAAAAATGGATAATCATAAGCATCTGAACATTTAAGAAAAAATTTAAATTTTAAGTGTGCTTAAATCGGCTGTTAATAGCAGCCACTTCTATCCGCATTTACAACAGGATAACGACCCAAAACACAAGTATTATCTTGTACGTGAATGGTTGTTATGGAATTAAAAATAACTTCATAGGTTCCGCAATCACCAGACATTAATCCTGTTCAAAATATCTGGAACTTTTTGGAAAACAGTATTCGAAAATATCGGAATCAGTTTTCGAAATAGTGGGTCAAAATATGAAATCGAGTGTGGAGCATACGTCGATGTCTAGGGACAATAATAGCAACAAATGTAGATCAAAAACCGCTAAAACTATTATAGTTACTTTTTAATTATATAAATAATCATAAGTGTACGTAAACTTTTTTGATAATAAATTATGCCCATTCTAAGGTTTAGCAATGTTTGATACGGATAGAAAAAACAACCACAAAATGTATTAATTTTATAAAAAAGAAACATGCCATAATTTAATAGAACTAGATGCCCTAAGCTGACATCACCGCCGTAAATGCAACGAGCAGGTCCTTGTGGCATTTACTACATTGGCCATATAAAGGAGCGCAAGTTTGGTGTGGGATTTGTGGTGGGAGAGAGACTCCGTCGCCGAGTACTATCGTTCACTCCGGTGAATGAACGTCTAGCCAAAATCCGCATCAAAGCGAGGTTCTTCAACATATCGCTGATTTGCGTCCACGCCCCGACGRATGAGAAGGACGATGTGACCAAAGATGCCTTTTATGAGTGCTTGGAGCGCACTTATGAGAGCTGCCCCACCACGATGTCAAAATCGTATTTTTAACGCCAGGGTGGGCAAAGAAGGTATCTTTGGCACTACGGTCGATAGATTCAGCCTGCACGACGAAACATCCCCAAATGGGTTGAGACTGATCGTCTTCGCCGGGGCCCGAAATATGGTTATCTGTAGTACTATATTCCAGCATACGAACATTCATCAAGCTACCTCGCTGTCTCCGGATCGAAAAAACACCAACCAGATCGATCATGTTGTGATGATACTGATATCATCGGCCTCAACACCCGCGGCGTTCTGCTTTCTCCAGACTGGACAAGGAAGCAAAGCAGATGGGTCTGGCAGTGAACGAGGGAAAGACGAAATATCTCCTGTCATTAAACAAACAGTTGTCGCACTCAGGATAACTCTTGCCAACAGGTGCTATTTCGGACTAAGTAGGCAATTGAGAAGCAAAATCCCCTCTCATGCGAACAAAAACCAAACTCTATAAGTCACTCATAATTTCCGTCCTGCTATATGGTGCAGGCTTTTGGACGATGACAACTGATGAGTCGACGTTGCGAGTTTTCGAGAGAAAAGTTTAAGTCCTTTACGAAAGATTTATGGTCCTTTGCGTGTTGGCCACGGCGAATATCTCATTCGATGGAACGATGAGCTGTATGAGATATATGACGACATTGACATAGTTCAGCGAATTAAAAGACAAAGACAGGCTACTCTGGCTCTGGAAGTATTCGATGCTGTACCCGCCGGGGGAAGCGGGAGAAGGGGACGACCTCCACTCCGTTGGAAGGACCAGGTGGAGAAGGACCTGGCTACGCTTGGAATATCCAATTGGCGCCACGTAGCGAAAAGAAGAAACGACTGGCGCGCTGTTGTTAACTCGGCTATAAGCGGTGTCTACGCCAATTAAGAAGAAGAAGAGGTGTACGTAAACATTATTGGTTCACTGTATATTCATATGAGAATTTGAATTTTCACACCTACATAAGTATAAACTTTGTTGTCTTCAGACGCAAAAGCGCATGCATATGCATGTATGTATGCATTTGTACATTTTTGTGTATGAAATGTATGTTTTCTTGGAATGTGAAAAGAGAGAGGAATATATTTATGTACATTGAACCTAAAAAGTTGAGGCACACCGTAAATTTAAATGTTAATCCAAAAATTAATCATCTGTTTCAATTTAACATTTTTATTGTACATACATACATATATATAACTAAAATATATTTTATATTTTACATATTTTTAAAGATAATGAAATGTACTTAATAAAAATATTAAATATTCTACATAAAAAAAGTTGGGCACACATATGGAAAATATTGTTTTGAATACGATTTTTTAATTCTAATATTTTGTTACCTCCTTGGACCTGAATAACTGTTATCGCTGTTTTTTTTTTTCACAGTCTTAATTATATTATTTTCCTGGAGCTCTTTGTTTTGTTTTAGCCAAATTTTTTGCACACTGTCGGAACCAAACATTAAATTTTGATTTGTCACTAAATATTACCTTATTTCAAAAATATTTCGGCTGATTAACATTATGTTTGGCGAACTCCAGTCTTTTTTTATTCATATCCAAAATGAAGGGCTTACGTCGTGGAACTCGCCCATGATAACCAGCATTGTGTAAAGTGTTACGTACAGTTTGAGGGTCAACGATATTTTTCAAAGATTTGTTGCAACTCTTGACATAGCTTTACTGGTGAAATCTTCGGAGTTTGAGTCACGCTCCAAATTTCCGGTGTTGATATATGTTTTATAATATTTCGCACACTTGAATAAGGTCCCTGCACTATAATACCAATTTAACGTTAAAATTTTTGCTGCATATCAAATTCATTATAATTTTATGGACATCTACCGAAATTTTATGGACATCTACCGAATTAAAAATTGAACAACTTAATACTATGTTCCCACCAAAAATTTTAACTGATTAGATTACATTTAATCTCTTCTCTAATCTCACGGTTCTCACTGCCGTTGGACAGAGGATAAAACAGATGTTATTGCCAGTCAAGAATTCACATCGCCTAATATCTATTAAAAGAAAACATTGTTCTATATTATTTTGTTATAAAAACCATCGTTTTTTAAATATTTTTCATATAATGAAAGTAATGGATTTTTTTTTTTATTTTGGGAGGTCGATTTTCAGGTGAATTCAAATTCATTGCGTTTAATTCATTTGTTTGTTTACACTTCTTTCTTGATAAAGTGTCTAAATCAGCTGTAATAAAGTAATAGACTTCCAATGCTGACAAGTAGATGGCCCAAAATCAGAGTCGCACCGAGAGATTCAGAGTGGATCAGTTCCAAATCACTTCGATGAAGTAGTTTTGAACTGTAATTTTTTTATGGCGAAATCTTGATAAATTTATAAAATTAGTGGGATAATCTAGTCAACAGAAGTAATCGTGTGAAAAAACTATATTTCCCAATTTCTGCAGAACGTTCTTCATGAGTGTTTAGCCGTTTTTTACATGCATTTCGCGTTTCTTATGAAATAAGGAAATATTTCTTTCCTTATTGTACGTAAGCTAATAGTAAGAACTGCGTCGAAAAGTTGGTTAAACAAATTTTACTTTCAATTTTGGATACACTTTTCAGCGAAGACAACACCTGTGCCAAAACTTTTTTGATTCACTGGATAATTATTATTGGCATAACATATTATCTCGCCCATGACAACACTCGCCTTAATTTAGCATGTGTGCAATTCTTAATTATTGAAGCTGCAATGAAAGGTGAGAAAGAAGAGAAAAATATTTTGCATGTACAAACGATTATAAAACATGTTAGGAAGGCCCAAGTTCGGGTGTTACTGAACATTTTATGCTTTTTTAACCTGCAAATGCATACATACATACATATGTACATAAAGGTAGCAATACACGGCACAAAAGTGCGCACACCGATCGTAAAAAATCAAACATTTTTGCCAACATGGATTGGTATTAGCACAACCCCATACACGACTAAATGGCAATCGCACACATCCTGATCGAATACACATGTGTGCCGTGCATTGCCACTTTAAGGCTTGATATGTAGTTATTTGGAGTCTGGGACGAGTTTTCACTCGATTTTATTTATTCTAAGAACAAATGTGCACCGTTATAAGAAAAACACGCTCTTTCAATTTTATGATAATTCACTTATTGGCTGATATATGCGGTATAAAGTCATAATCATTAGGAAAGGATATCTTCGAATTTTAACTATATATCTCACATATTGACCGATATCTTTGCTAAAAAGTCAACTATAAACACTGGGTCCACATATTCAGCACCTAGAAGCTTGGACAGTTTGGTTCGATTTACACGATTTTAGTTATAAGTTGGTTCACCTTAAATGCTATTCGTGCAAAGTTGTATTCTGATATACATATGTATTAATTCATTCTTGATTTGTGTACTGGAAAGTAAAACTTTCAAATAGATTTTAAAATTGTATTATCCGGGGAGTAGGCGTGACTGTATTTCGCCCATTTTCACAATATAACGAAAGAATTTTAGAGGAATGTCACATACCAAATTTTATTGAAAAGGTCGGGCTCGAGATTTAAGGATTCACCTAAAAGTGCTAGGGGGTCACTTATTAGAAGGTGGGTCCACGCCTACTATTTCAAAGTTGGTTGCCCACTGATGTAACTTATTAAGTGCGATACCCTGTGTCAGTTAAAAGTTTTATAATTGAATTTAGTGCCTAGTTATGGTACTTTATACGTTTTCGGATAATAGCGTTTTGAGGCCCCGCCATGACAATTCACGAACTTGTGCTCCGCTTGTCATCCAGATAATTTATATATATGTATGTTAATGCTTATAACCTTGTATCTATTTCGCTAAGCTGACCCCACACTGGGTTAGTCAACCCCGTTTTTCTTGTCTTATACGACAACTGCCCATAGCTTCATATGTGACTAGACGAAACGAAAACGCATCTTCGTGCTTTGGCTTGTTTGAAGAGCTGTTGTCGAACTTCTTATGTATTTTCATGCAGCCAACTCACACCAAATGCGACAAAACCGTCTTTGTTGTCGGTCCATACATGCTGAGCCACGGCGCAAGCCACAACTAATGGAACAGACAAAACACGACAGAAAAACACGCGTTGCTAATAGCTGAACCCTTGGTTTCCATAGTCAAAATTACGCATTTTATTTGTGCTTTCATTGTGTATACAAGTTGTTATAATGAGCATTGCGCGGAAAAATTAGTGTTTTTGATCGAGGCAAGGAGCCCAATATTTAATTACAAAAATAAAGATCACACAAATAAGTTAATAACGGAAAAACTATGAGACGAAATAGCTACAGAAATGAATAGTGAAGGTAAGTTTAGTTTATTTTATTTATACCATTTGTACATACATACGTGATGTTGATAAGTATTTAAAAACATAGTGAAAGTCAATTGTAGATATACAGTGTTTTCAATATTTTCATTTGTAGCCTCTTCTATGAAGAAAATGTTCTCGTTTCCGAATGATATTACGTAAAGCACAAGTAGCTTATATAATAGTTTCTACTTTATTAGGCGACAACAAAATTTGTATGAAAAATTCGAAATTTGTTTGCAAGCATACCAGATGCGCATTCCACGACTCGTCTTGTTTTTCATATTCAGGGGTGTTGTGGAATATAAGACAGAATTGCTTAACTGTCAGAATTGCAAACCAATAAATAGTGTCACAGAAAAATATAGATGGGAATTCGAAATATTGTCGAAGCTAAAAGGGAAATAGTGACCGAGCATCTGGCAGATATATGAGCGCTTGGACAAAAAGCGAAAACTTTGACTCGGTTTTTCATTTTTAAAATTTTTCTTAATTGGCGGAAGGTATTGAAAAAAACTAAACTTATGGAATCTTCTATTTAAACCAAAAAAAAAAAAAAAACTAAAAAAAGTTAAGTTTGGACATATGTTTAAACAACATAAAGTAACATTTTTTTGGGACAAACACCATTTTTTTTAATTTTACATTTTTTTAGAATTAAAAAATTTTTTTTTTTGAGATTTTCCTAGTTGAACTTGAATATACATACATAAGTTATTAAAAAATATGAATTTTTTGAATTCCGATAGAAATTGCGACTTGCATTCTTCCCTCCCAAAAAAACATCAAAAAATCGATTTTGTAAGCCTTAGAGGCAGGCTCCCGCTTAAATATCCGCATATTTTTTTCAAAACCCAATAACTAAGACATTTCGTGTTTTATTCTTATGTTTTCTTCTATAGAAATAAAGATAAATCAATAAAACAACATGATTTATTAACTTACATCTGAAATCTGTGTGTGACTATCTTCTTGCTTTGTTTCTGACAGCAAAAACAATAAAATTTGGTTTCCGTTAGATCCAAAACCGATACAAATTCTGTTTCGAATATCAATAATGTCTGAATTCATGACACCTACTGCTTTTTTTGATCGGATTCAGTTCTGATTCCGAGAACTATCAGATTCCACAACACCCCTGATTGTATATTCTTCGCTCATTTGTCAAGTTCCTTCGCTCAAAAGGTCTTAGAACATGCGTAAGAAGTGGATAGCCTTCTTGAATGAAATTTTTTATAACTAAGATAATCTGGTCCTGCTTTTGGATGGCACTGTATTCATATGTGTTTTCCATCTATAGCTCCTGCACAATTAGGAAAGTACATTTTTTCAAGTGCATCCGCTATAGAAAGCCTTTGCAAGGTAATCTAGACAGCTTTGCAGATTTCCACGGAACTCATATGCGAGGTATTTGAGGGAAAGAAAACAAACCATCTGGATCGAGTGGTAGTCGAAGAGGAAACTGCCGACATGTCGCAAAATGATTTTACGGATACAGTACGTACTGACAAAAGCAGTCCAATACCTGCAAAAAAGAGTAAGATAATAAATAAAATAAAAATACATTGATTTTAAGTTTAAAAAGCAATTTGTTTTTACTTACCGTAGTGTTATAATTAATCTTTCCGCATGAGTTATGTTAGTTTGTATTTTGCTTAAAAATTAAATGTTTTATTAAAAAAAGCAAATTTCGAAATTTTCTCGGATGCATTCTCAGTTCAGACATCAAATTTGTAATAATATTTTCTGAATCGCGCTTCTGGTTGTACGGATGTACCCACCATTCTCTTTAATTTCTTTCACTTCGTTCATAAAACTCAATTATTGAAAATAGGACTGAGAATAGGACTTGAGAATAGGAATAGAGTTGAAATCCGGATGTCTGTCTGTCCGTCCGTCCGTCTGTCCGTCTGTCCGTCTGTCCGTGCAAGCTGTAACTTGAGTAAAAATTGAGATATCATGATGAAACTTGGTACACGTATTTCCTACATAAGA
Organism: Bactrocera latifrons; assembly: GCF_001853355.1. NCBI lineage: Eukaryota > Metazoa > Arthropoda > Insecta > Diptera > Tephritidae > Bactrocera > Bactrocera latifrons. The sequence goes on along the minus strand of NW_017535897.1, from coordinate 265,839 downwards.
AGGTTAAGTTCGAAGATGGGCAAAAGCGGCCCACTGCCACGCCCACAAAAGGCGAAAACCGAAAACCTATAAAGTGTCATAACTAAGCCATAAATAAAGATATTAAAATGAAAATTTGCACAAAGGATCGCATTAGGGAGGGGCATATTTGGACGTAATTTTTTTGGAAAAGTGGGCGTGGTCCCGCCCTTCCTCGATCTCAAAAACTACTATAGCTATGTCAACCAAACTGTAGAGAGTCGTTTCTTTTAGGCATTTCCATATACAGTTCAAAAATGGAAGAAATCGGATAATAACCACGCCCACCCCCCTTACAGAGGTTATGTTGAAAATCACTAAAAGTGCGTTAACCGACTAACAAAAAACGTCAGAAACACTAAATTTTAAGGAAGAAATGTTAGAAGGAAGCTACATCCAGGCTTTTGTTAAAAACTTAAAATGGGCGTGGCGTCGCCCACTTATGGACCAAAAACCATATCTCAGGAAGTACTCGACCGATTTCAATGAAATTGAGATGTACCAAATATCGATGAAATCGGTTCACAACCACGCCTGAAATCTCGATTATCACTTTATCATGCGAGAGTATAAAATGTTCGGTGACACCCGAACTTAGCCCTTCCTTACTTGTTTCGTTTTATTTCAATGCACACCAAGGGAGACAAAATGTCGCACTGTGTTTCACTTGGTGTGGGTTAGAGCACAAGACATTTTTGTGTCTTATTAGTCAGAGTCGTTTTTGACTAAAGGCCTAATTATAGTATGCATATGCAGCCGTATGTTACTGTCAAAAAATTAACGAAAAGACTGCCAAATGCATAAGGAACGGAGAGTAGACTTTTGAATGACTATAATGTACTTACATGCAGAAGAGAAAATGGCCAATAAACAATTAGTGTTTTGATTTTATATTTCGTTTGGATTTTGTTAAAATTAATAGAAAATTAAAAAAAATAGTTCGGTCAGTGAGGGAAATAAACAGGAAGAGGAAGTAGGATTGTTTTTGTACGATTCCTAGAAATGAAGGGGACCACATGGACACATAGATTTTTTTATATATACGCGATTGAAATAAAAGGCCGTAAAAACATTTATTATTTCAATATTTTCGACTAAACTTTGTATAAAGCCTTCGTTGTCCTCCATCTTAAAATTCAAAATGATGTATCTGTTGACAGACAGCGAAAACAGCTGATTCCTTACGGAAGATGCGACCAGTTTCGCATTTTCCTTAAGCAAATGACGTTTGAAAAAACTTAAAGAAATTTGATGTAAAGTACATTATAGTTGCAACATACAATTTGTGTGTATTTGGACAGTTGCTTACGCTGGCTTAATGTGCAAATAGTTAGGCCTTAATCCGTGGCCATACCCGCCATACATGTGTTTTCGATCGGTATGTGTTCGATTGCGATTTACTCGTGTATGGGCTTGTCCGCATACCAATTCATGCTCGCGAAAATGTTTGATTTTATACGATCGGTGTTCACATATGTACATATGTCTTGTATGGCGCTGTGTGCACACAAAATCTCATTTTTCTCGACTGGTCGAATAGGAAAGATCGTGGACAAACAATTTTCCGCTTGCTTGTTGTACATTGGAAGAACAAACGCAAAATGGATTTGTATGTCGTGTATGGTGAAACGATTCATACAGATCGAATGCACACGTCTGTCGTGTATGGCCACTTTTATTTAAGTACATACGTCTTTTAGACGAGCAAAACTACTATACTTGTACAAGTTAACACAGCACTTCAGACAATTCCCACCATCGGTCAGCAACTCAGTACGAAACACGAAACCCAGCAATAGCTGACGTCGCATCAGCAATATTAGCGGCTTCACACGCGCATCTGATTAACTGCTGACTATAGGGACCCGGTACAAGCGTAGGTTTAATTTAGACTTAAGGTAAAAATTGTATTCAGTCTTAAGACAGCATTTTTATAATAAAGACGCAGAAGCGAGTCCGCTATCCTTTTGAAAAATCAAAACCAAAAACTAATGGTTTAATTGGCGTTCGAGCAGGGACAGCTTCAACGCGCGAAGGTAGTGAAAGCCTGAAACTAAAAAGTAAGGCTACGCGAGTGAATAAAACTTACAATACCGAGTAATACACAAAAGCGGCGACCGGAGCCCCAAAGGATAATAACGTCGAAGGACCAAAGGTATCCTGTTGAGAGCTGTCCCCTTACACCGGACTGAAAGCGTTAGGATCCGATAGGAAGGAAACGCACCCTCCACCACGTGCGCAACGAGGGACCCTAGTAGGATAGCAAACGGGACGACACCGACGACTTGCGCCAGGAGGCTAGATATAAGTAAGCATATAGATTAAGAAATATTAAATTAATTAATTAAAAAATTAAAAAATTTATAAAGCATTTGGAAAAAAAGTGGAAAGAGATAATTAAGAAACCAGAGATAATTTTTTTAAGAATAAATTAAAACATTAATTCAGATTAAGAAATTTATAAAGCGTTTGAAAAAAGTGGAAAGTGATAATTAAAAAACAAGATAATTTAAGAATAATTTAAAAACATTAATAAAAAAAAAACATTTGCCAAATTACAAGTAATTAAGCTTAAGTTTGAAATTTATATGTTAACTAACCCCAAATAATACGTTGAATAACAACAGGCTTGTACAGCAAATAAAATAATAAATATAAAAGCTGCGATTCACCACCTAACGGGCACTCTCCAGCTTATAAAAATTAAATCTTCTGCGATTCTGTAGCCAACTCAGGAGTTGACCAGACCCTCCAGAGAATTATAACCTATAAACAAAATAAGAACGGCTTGTACAGCCAATAAATTAAAAGAACGAAAGAGCCGAGATACACCACCCAACGGGGGACCCTCCGGTTCTTAATAACTACAGTCCAACTCTGCGATTCACCACCAAAGGGACTTTCCATAGGATAAGGGCATATAACTAAAAACAATAATATCCTCAAAATATCCAATAAAATTATGCCAACCAATCCCATACGACCTGCTGTGCTAATCCCATCCTGTTCCAAATTCTGGCGAAGTGAATCTGGAACAATTAACCAATATTATAAGTGGTGTGGTCACAAACATTTTAAGACAAGAAGGACGAAACATAGTCCAAGCTGCGCTTAATCCAAACGCAAACTTCGCAAACTTAACTGATGTGACTATAGATCCTACACTGACAAACAACATCAACGACTTAGACAAAATCCCTGACGTGGTAAGATGTCTTCGTGAATTCTCTGGGAATCCAGGAGAATTCAGTTCATGGAAGAAAAGMGTGGACRGAATTTTGGAAATATACGAACCTCAAAGAGGATCGCCAAATACTACGGTATCCTTAACGTAGTAAGAAGCAAAATCGTGGGAAACGCCTACATTGCCCTCGAATCATATAACACACCTTTAGAATGGAAGGCTATTTCAAAATGCCTTACTCTCCATTACGCCGATAAAAGGGACGTAGGTACCTTAGAGTACCAAATGACGTCATTAATTCAAGGTAACTATACTATTCAGGAATTTTACCAAAGGGTATATTCGCACCTATCTCTCATTCTTAATAAACTTGGGTGCATGGAAATCGGTGCTGAATCCGTGCATTTACTCACACAAACTATTCTTGACAAAGCCCTTGACACTTTTATTCGAGGACTGAATGGCGATTTGCCAAGGCTCCTTGGGATGAGAGAACCCGTAGACCTCCCTCAAGCTCTTTACTTATGCCTTAAATTAGAAAACCAGAAATTTCGTTCGCATTACGCGATCAATAATAAYTCYCACGTTAGAAAAGCTCAGGACTTTCGCCCACCTCTTCCGCCTAAAAAGGCCACCAACGAATTCTASCCATAATTGGCTTACATTCCTAAGCCATATTTATCTAAACCGAACTACGTGCCTCAGCAACGGCAACAACCCCCACGTCCTTTCAGACTTCGGCGTCCAGAGCCAATGGATGTAGACCATTCCCTACATACAAAAGCGGTTAACTATATGAATAGAAATGCACCCAATAACCAAGCTTGGAAATGACCGTCAAATTGCCCTCCACAAGTGCCTTTCAAATAACAAAGGAACTTCCATATAGAAACCGGTAGAGAAGATCTATATAACCACCATGACGAACAAATACTGACATCGACAAAGGAAGAATACGAAGCAATGTTAAACAACGAACAAATCGAACAACTAGTTCAAGAGAATAGCCAACCTGACTACATATATATTAATTTATTAGGAGGAAAAGTTCTTCGTTGTCTTATATAGAATTTAGAACGAAGAACGGAAAATTTTTAAAAATACTTATAAATACAGGATCAAGCAAAAATTACATACATACAACCACGACTCGTAGCAAAACCAATTCCTAATGAAGAAGTTTTTTTTGCAAATTCCATAGCAGAAAAGATTCAAATTACCCATCATACAATAATTAATCTAGCTGAAAAAGATAACTCGAATTTGAAATTTTTTATCCTTTTGATGGTATTATCAGAAACGATAGCCTCAAACGCCTCAATGCAACTATAAACATTCGCGATGACATAATTAAATTCGGTAACGGTAAAGAAATAAGAATAAAACAGAAGCTTTCTCCTACAGTAAACAGTAGGGACGTAAGGACAGAACATATGACACCTTCTCAGAAATTCCTTTAAACCCTAAAGATAACTTCCTTTATCCTATCCTCAAACATGAAACTACCCAAACTTTTGAAATCCTCAACACCCTTAATCGGTAGAAAACAAAAAGAAGAGGAGATCAATTGACATATTAGGAACGGCATGGAAATACATCGCCGGATCTCCTGATCATAATGATCTTAATATTATAAATGACAATTTGAATAATCTGAAACAATATAATAATAATCAAATAATTATTTATAATTTATTTGAAAAACGTATAAATAATATAATAAATATTATCAATAAAATGTTAAATACCATAAAAAAGGATGAAGACATTATAACAGAAATTATGATAAATTTGCAAAACAGAATAAGATTGATCAAAGAAGAATTAATAAATATAAAATATGCCATCCAATGGGCAAAACAAAATATAATAAACTCAATACTTTTAAGCATTGATGAAGTTAAATTTCCTATTAATAAACTAAAGGAGGAACAAATACCTTTTAAAACTGCCGAAGAGGCACTGAAATTCTCAAAGATAAATGTACTAAGCAAAGATATGACGATTTTATATATGATAAAAATTCCGTTAACTTTTTAAGAAACATTAAAAAATATAATTATAAGACCTGTAAAGAAAGAAAATAATTATGTAATTAAAACGGACTATAAAGAAATTCTTAAAGGAAAAAATAAAATATACGGAATTAAAAATGAATGTAAAAATTTTAACGAAATAGCAATTTGTAAAGAAATTAATCTAATAGATCTAAGTAAAGACGATTGTATAAGTAGAATAGTAAATAGCTTAAATTCCACATGTACCATAACAAAAGGGAATCACGTGCCCACAATCGAAGAAACAAAAACTGGAATAATATTGCTGAATAAATTTAATGGAAAAATAGAAGAAATAAATGGAACACATGTCATAATATTTTACAACTCAACAATCAAAATCAACAATCAAATATTTAGCAATATCGAAGCAAAAACAATTGAAGCCATTCCCGCAATTTTGCAACCAGCCCCAATAGAAAAAGAACGTATTGAATTGCTATCATTGGGAGCTTTAAAAGAATTACACCTCACCAACATCAAGCGGATAAATTCTTTTAAGAAAGCTACACTATCTATTGACAGCCTGACATCGGTAGCTTTAACTACCACCATAATAATTTTTATCTTATTACGGAAAAAGAAGATTGAAATAAAATATATAGAAAAGGAGACAATAAGACCTAACACGAGTCAAATAGTTACCCTCCCAGAAGAAACTCATAACATTCCAAATTATATAAAGTTTCACGATCTACCTTTCTATTGATGATCGAGGACGATCAGATTTAAGGAGTTAACACAGCACTTCAGACAATTCCCACCATCGGTCAGTAACTCAGTACGAAACTCGAAACCCAGCAATAGCTGACGTCGCATCAGCAATATTAGCGGCTTCACATGCGCATCCGATTAACTGCTGACTATAGGGAACGTGACCCGGTACAAGCGTAGGTTTAATTTAGACTTAAGGTAAAAATTGTATTCAGTCTTAAGACAGCATTTTTATAATAAAGACGCGGACGCGAGTCCGCTATCCTTTTTAAAAATCAAAACCAAAAACTGATGGTTTAATTTACATGTTCCAAGAGTATAAAAGTAATATCTTTCAAAAATGCAATATATTCCTTACAAGAACAAAAAATTGATCGATTGTATGGTAGTTAATCGTTATAGTGACATGATATGAATGATTATTCGAAGGTTGCACCGTTGTCTTAGAAGCTATCTCATGACAAATTTGTCATAGGAGAAAAGGGGCAAATCAGCTATAGTAATTTATTATAGTGGAAAATAAAAAAGCCTTAGCTAAATATCTAATGTTATGTATTTTTGTTAATTTGTCTACATAAATAAAAATTAATAATTGTCTGCATGTCCTTTATAGAATGTAGATAATTTAGACAATCTTTAGCAAAGTTGTTGTGCAGGAGCAAGAGTGGTTTCCGGGTTAGTGTGCCAAGTTTTCGAGAGATGAACAAAATCATGAACACAAAAAAAAAATATTTTATATTAGAGCAAACGAAATCTAATAATTATCTATGTAAACCAACTATTAAGTAGTAATAAATAAATATAATCGTTAGTACAAATAGCATTAAGATCTATGGACCAAGCAAGCCCTAAGAATATCAATAAAGCGTACACATTTCGATGCAGCTCAAAAGCATATTTTTAATGACTCGAAGAGAATTAGTGTTGTACATTTTAAAAACATAAAAACATATTGTACTAAAGAGGGAATGCTTTACAGTACGGTACTATCACGGTATCTTTGGACTTAAGCTGTTATGGTAATATTACGACAGTTTATAGAGGAGACTAACTATCCGGGGATAGTTTTATACAGATAACTTTATCGGTATTTGGATTACATACTGGAAAATAAAAGAATGAATAAAAAAATATAGAATTAAAAATTGTGATGGGAAGTCGGACTAGTTATCATCCGATTGCATCCATTTTCGCACTTGATGTACTGTGACAATTTGTCCTCAAAAAATTTGGTTGATATAACTGTAGTGATTTGGAAGTTATGTATGTACATCAAATCAATTAGAGGAGGGGTCTGCATTAAATTTTAGCCCACAGATGCTACTATTTTTGCAAACCTGAGTCTGCCGAACTGACTGTTATTGACAAGGAAACTTTTTTTTATATTTACGGCTTTATTTTCACTTCTAACTTTTTATATAAGAAGTTTTGGGTCATAATTGGAGTAATTTTTTGTACAATTTAACTAGTACAAGACTAGCAGTTATCTGAATCAGGCATAATGTAGTTTGTCACTTGGTCATTTCCCTACAGGGAAATGCTCTCTCTGTATGGAAGTACGTATACGTACGTCTATAAGAAAGTTTTTTGTTTGTAGGTGTTACTTGAAATATTCACTCTTGTTTTATTTTGTAACGTTCTGTTTTTGACATGTCCTCCCAAGAGACCTGTAGGCCGTCAATTCCATACAATGTTGCATAAACTTATTTCCTTCTACGAATAATGGGTGTCAATTCCGCTTTCAATTTTACCTTTTCCTTCATGATTTATTTGATGAGTCCCAAATTCTTCTATACATACTAACATACTAACGTTCATACCATCGCAAGCCACACAAGCTATCTTGCGCACCTTCTGTATTTACCTATCCCCTGTTGCGGTTGGAACTGTGTATTGTGTTCGAACTCATTGTTTGCAGTGCGCAACTCTACCTTATTTACTATTTTTCTATTTCCTACCCATTTCGGTTGTTTTTTGCTTATACAAAATTAAATTTGGTATGAAGGACCCCTAAATTTAGCACCAAAGTGGAAGCATTCATCCTTTGGTAAATAAATGGTAGTTTTTGCTTAAAAAAGTTTATTTTGATCGATCAGTTTGCATATTATACTATAACTATGGTGTTGAAATAAAAGTTTTTTTTTCGCATTAAATAATCTTAATTCGACTTGACCGTTGTTTATGCCAAACAATGTGGCTAGACCGTTGGTTGCTATAAGAAATTCACTGGTTAAGTTTAATATAGTCTTTGAAATTGTATTAGAGAGAAGAACTGTAGCACTTTTACCTGACAAATGACAAATTTGAAGTGCAGATCAGATAAAGGGAAACTGCCATAAGTAAGGATTGCATTGAAGCTATCTGAAAAAGTGATCATTTATTGGCGAACTCTTAATTTCTAATTGCTTTTAGCTTTCAACTGAGAAACGAACTTTTCATCAAAAGTGTTGAATTTAGCAAGATATCCTATTTAGAAAATTATTTTTAATATTTACTACATATATTGTACGAAAACTAAAAATTAGCATCTGTCATAAAAAGATGAATTTAGTTACTATCCAAAGAATTCAAAATTCAATTTGTGACCAGCAGCATTTAAATATAAGTATGTAAAAATATTATATGACCTAAAAAGATATTTTCATTTTAAATCTCTGCTTATCATATACGTTTATAGACACACACCTGTCCATTTGTTAACATAATTACACTTGCCAGAGAGTTTGGTACTTAATTGCATTATTCTTTAAGAATTTTAATAAAATAATAATTTCGAGTACTTTCCGCAAAAGTACCGCATCTTAATTCGGAACATCGTTCCATTGGACCTTTTCCAAGTCTGATGCTTCGCTACGGCGGATTAATTCTCCACTAACGGTGGATTCAGCTTTTCAACGACAGGAAGCGTAAACAAAATATTGTCGGCAACCATCACATTTTACCAAATGGCATTTTATACTCTCATCTCTCGACGCGAAATCAAAAAGTTTGCAAAGCGCACACTCAACATAGCACTAATGAGACAATTCTGTTGAAGATGGTGAAAACGAATGCGGACTCATCGGATGGCAAGCTTATAAACTGCCGCTTCAGTTCTGTTTCGGCTTCTCGAAGGATACGTTGTTCATAGTTGGCAGGATACGGTTAATCATTTGTGATGTTTTTGCCGTGAATTGCACCAGTGTATGCATTTTTTTTGTATATATTGTATATTATAACCGTGTTGCAGTGCATGTGAATATCGCTGAGCATCAAATGAGTAGGAACGAGCTTGTCGACCCAGAATTTTCCGGCCGAAAGGTATTTGTATATGTGAGTGCCCAAGTGTTAAAATATTTTATGTGTGCGGTTAGTTCGCTTTATTCGAGTTGTCGTCGTTCTTAAAGCGAAGTGGTTTTAGTTGCCGAGAGCGCTGTGTGCTGTTTTCGTAGCACGAACACAGTTCAAGTTCAAAGCTAAAAGTGCTTCGCATAATATGATTATCTCTGAAAGTGTCCAGTCACACTCACTCAGCTTCCACTTCAGCGGCCATCGTAAACAGCCACTTCTGTTCGTGTGTTAGTGACGTCCGCATCCGATGCACTCCCGTGTTTGCTCGACGAAACTTTCCCAAATTAACATATCAATTAGCTCCGTACATATACTGTACTCTAAATACATGTATGTCAGCGGATATAACGGTACATCAGGGTTTGTAGGCGCATGGTGCAAAAATTTAACAATACCACCGATGTGTTTCCAAAAGTTAATAGAACTTATGTATTGAGATGTCCTAGAAGATACAACGTACTGTTTGTCTCACCCCCATTCATGACAAGCTCGACGGAAAGTAAAATCCATACATCAGCGTTCGTTTGGGTTGTTGAAAAACAATTAATTTACAGTTGAAAAAAAAAAATCAAAAATTCGTGTTCATACTCTAAGAAAAGTTTAAGTTTAATTAATTTTATTTTTAATTTAATACACCATCCCACTTATTGCACCTTAAGGTCGTCAGTACTGAGAGACAAGTGAATTCATGTACTCTAGATATTCAGTTAAAATATCAGTGAAGTGTGTGGAGTGAAGTTTTTGAAAGATTTGTGTGTTATGTGGAAATCACGTGTCAAACATAAATATTTTAATAGGAAAAAAGGTAAATATTTCACAGATAACATATTCTCATATTATGTGATAGATCTCTACTGATACTAGAGACCTAGGTTTTTTACCTAACGATTAATCGGTTCAAATGCACATATAATTTTTACCTAATGCTAAACTGCCAAGTTCCACATTTTCAGTTGTTGTTTTTCAGTATTAAAAACATCTTGAGGTGAAGAGAAAAATTCGAAAATAGCAGGACGTATTATTGTTATGATTTCTGGTCAGACTTGGGTGAAGTTGAATAAAACAAAACTTTGTTTGCAACGCAAGTAGTGAATGGCTACCAAATCTCTTAACATCAGAGCTCAAAGAAAGAGTAGGTATAAGGAAGCCTGAATTTTATATATCTATGATTGTGGTTTGGAATTCACTTAAGAGGTCTAAATTTTTCTTCATAAAATTTATAACTATTAGTAGCACATACATATTTAAAATAATGGCATATTTTTACCTAAAATTATTCAACACAGTCAACGAGAGATTGCGGTAAATAAAACCGTAATATAATATTAAAAACAGTTAAGAATGAGCTATTAGTTCCCGTCATGCTAAAAATCAGTAAAATATCAAAACATCAAACTAGTATTTGCTATTGGATTGAATACTTAATCGAACAACTATCAGACTTCACACTTTTTGAATCGCATGCCCGTTACAACTAACGAATTCCTGTCTACTCATTAATCATGTCTTGATTGTTCTAGATGTAAAGATACGCTTAGAAACTCAGTTGGAACTCCCGTGCTTTTATAAAATTTTACTGAAATTTGGCGTTACTTTACTTGTCTCGGATATTTTAGAAAATATTAAACGTTGCTTAACAAAGCAAAGAGTTAATGAGTTCGACCAAGGATTATCTAATATTCCTATTGGAAGGCAACAAAACCCAGTCTACTTGAAAACGCAGCTAACAACCCTGAGTTTTTGCTTTGGGACGCACTGTTATAACATAAGTATTTAGCAGAATTACTCAATTTTTTGAAAGATTCCTGAAATAAAACAAATGGAAAAAATTACGTTCATTAGAGTTTAAAATAGTTATGTATTTATGTATAGCAGAATTTCTGTGTGTTATTTTAAAGAATATTAAAATTTATTTGTAATTCTTAAAATATATTTCACAACAAAAAAGTGTAAAATAAAAATCTGCGTTTCTTACAAAATTAGTGAAGTGTTTTTAAAGAGCAACAATTGTTTTAAATACCAAATTTGGTAAATTATTCAGTTAGCAACGTCCGTAAAAAAGTTAAAAGTAAAGTGCACAAGTTTTTTGAATAAATCAAATCATAAAATTTCTGATTTTGAAACTTCAACCTACTGTAATAAGATAAGTTATTATACACAGCTGTCTGTGGTATCCAGACGATATTCTTTCGTAAAGATCAATTTAGTAGCCTGTTGTCGAACAATAATAATAGAAGCATATTAGGAGGTAAGTTGACTTTATTGTTGAAATCTTACAAATTGCAATTTGGAAATTTCGAAAATTACAACGATTATAGTTTTAATATGCAAAATATTCTATGTGATTAAATGGAATGCCTGTGCGATATTTGCAAATCTTTTCCTTTTAGGGCATGTAATTTTACTGGCAATAATCTACACAAAGTTTTATCATATATGTTATGTTTGTACAATTCTAATGACCCATTTTAAAATAAGTGTACATAGAATTATAAATCTCACATGAACTATTGAAATATACACACTGCCACGACATTAAGTCTCTTTCCCTCATCCACTTCTGGCAGTGGAAGTGAAAGTGGAAGTTGTTTGACTTCGCGGTAAATAGCGCTTATTCAATCAATAATATTGACACAATTTTCTGAGTTATTACATCTTCGCCGCTTGTGATATATATATATATATTAGGCTGCTTCAAAAAATGTTTTTTTTTTTTGAACTCTTACCCTTTCAAATGTTATTGATTGACATACAAAAAATCTCCCCTAAAGCCAGGCGCTGTAGCTTAACTGTAAGGGGTCGCTATTTTTTTTTCGGCTTCCATACATTATACATAGGAATTTTCGATTTTTCATTCAAACTAAAATTTCACCTAATTTTCGTTTCTCAAACATAACCATCACATATTCGGAAAGTTCACTTTTCAAACACCAAAAATTTCTGCAACAAATTTTGATTATCTCAATTAGGCGATTAGATACAGTGATTTGATATTTGGAATATTTTCAATAAAAAATAAAAAAGTTTCTAAGAATAATAATTTTGTCGCGGGAATTTTTAAAGTTTGGAAAACCGACTTTCTGAATATGTGATGGTTATTTTTTAGAAACGAAAAATAGCTGTTGAAATTTTAGTTTCAATGAAAACACGAAAATTCCTAAGTAAAACGTATGGAAACCTAAAGGATTTTTTGTTTGTCAATCACTAACATTTGAGGGGGTAATAGTTGAGAAGAAATTCCAAATTTTTTCTAAGCACCCTAATATATGTACAAACTCTTTTATTCCGTGCCTTTTATTGTACAAATTCAAGAATATACTTGTATTGAAATATGATTTTCGAAATTCTAATTTTTTCCGAAGTTATAACAAATCTAATGTTGTGGCAACTGGACCGGTTTAGCGGACATACTATTCTATCATTTACGGTGCCTGAACTTTTTCGGTGAACTACTTTTTTGATGAAGTTGCTATACTATCTTAAGTTTTTATCAGCYGATTTATTCGCAAAAAGTAAGGTTAAAGGAAATTTGAATAATTTAATTACCTAATTTAAGCTTAAATTACTGGACTACGACTCTTATCTTAAAAAACTTTCAAGATTTTATTGTTAAGTTCTTTAAATTTGATACATAGATATGTATACTTATATGTATGTTTGTATGTAGGCATGTATATCAGGAGTGTAATATGATTGAATAAGTATTATGTTTTAAAGTAACATCAATGCACATGAAATCCCGTCGAATAAAACTACCAGTCCAGTGTCTGCTTAAATCAAAAACGCATTTGTATAATCTTAATGGTATCCTATGATGAGTGTATGGATCGTAAAATAAGGTCAGGTAAAAACTTCCTCTAGGGCTCACATTGTATGCGATAATGATTGAGGCTATAAAACCGCTAATGTTCATTGCCAATCCACAGAAACTTTTTTTCAACTCTTTGGTAACATAAACACAAAACTACTATATGTACACACGCAGTCATGTGGTAGATATAAGAGTTTTACCGTAGTGTATGCATAAAGTTCACACATCGAAATATAAGTACATATAAGTTTGCAAGATAACCACCCTGCCAGCCAACAGTGGTTAAAAAACTAGTAAAACAGTAGGTTTAGAAACTAACAAAAATAGTAGCTCGCCATAGGCCGCGTGAAGATTCTAACCACTTTTCCCCTCTCACGTACGTATACATGTTATCATATATCTCTGTCGCAGTGTCATATCAGCAGTGTCATATAAAAAAGTATATCTGTCTAATCTATCTATCTAATATCTCTAATCGACAGCTGATGCGGGGTTGCATTTTCTTTTTCTTAATTTAAAATATTTATAAAATTCTAAACATTTTAAATTTTAGGTTTTTTATTTTTCTTTATTAATGAACATTTTCTACAGAATTACAAATACATATGTACATATTTTCAATAAAAAAAATATTAATATCTGAAAAAAAAAGTTTAATTAAATAGAAATAATAATAGCATCTGAAAGAAACGATTAATTAAACAACAAATTATATTAAATAGAAATAGAATTGACTCTGAAAGAAAGATTATTTATATAAAAATCATAATAATATGTGAAAGAAAAGAATAATATTATCTGATTATTTAAACAAGAAAAAACGTTAACTTCAGTTGCACCGAAGCTAAATACCTTTTACAGGTGCATTTCTGTTAGTAATTATGTGTTCAGTTTGTATGGAAGCTATATGCTATAGTAATCCGATCTGAAAATTTTTTTCGGAGATTATATTATTACCTTAAGAAGTATTCCATGTCAAATTTCGTGAAGATACCACATCAAATGTGAAACTTTTCCATACAAGAGCTTGATTTCGATCGTTCAGTTTGTATGGTAGCTATATGCTATAGTTATAGTTATTACCGATCTGAACAATTTCTTCGGAGATTACATTGTTTCTTTGGAAAATAACCTCTGCCAACTTTTGTGAAAATACATTGTGAAATGTGAAAGTTTTCCATACAAGAACTTGATTCCGATCGTTTGGTTTGTGTGGAAGCTATATGTTATAATTAATATATGTCTAAAATTCATTCACTTAGCTTCTTGTTGAGCGAGCACGAATGACATGCGCCTTTCAATCGTTTTTTTCCCCCTTTTTGAGATTTTTCTTTGGCACTATTGACAATTATGTTTTTTCCTTCGCACTCATTCAAATAAATCAAGAAATGAAAGAAATTTTTTTCATCACATTTAGGTAAACAAAAAATAACCCGAAAATGTGCGTTGGTGATAGTGCATAGAGAAAAAATTTGTAATTGCATTGAAATATTTGAGAAAAGTGGTTAGCCGTGGCTGGCAGGGTAAGCGCTTAAGGATAAAAATAGCAACCAATACTCTTACATAATAACTCGTAAAATGGCAGTGGATTTCACGAGAAATTGTGTCATGATATTTTAGTAGGAATTGACAAAATAGCTCATTAAGTGGTAATTAACTAGTTCGGGTGTTTGTGTTCATAGTAAATAAAACGTTTGAAACTTACCACTTTTAGCGGTTATACAAGTATACAGTTAGAATTTTCAAAAATCGATTTTTTTTACAAACAAAAAATTTATATTGTCCCGGTTAATATTTTCGAAGTCATAACGAAACTCAAAAACGGCTAAACTGAGAAGTCTTAAATTTCAACACGAGCTTCTTAAATACGATTTTTAGTAATTACTCAGCAATAAATATTTTTTATAAACAATTTAAGGCAGAAATTTTGGTAAAAAATATTTTTTTTTTTAACCGCCTTTCCAATCAAGAACTTTTATTTTGCTTATTCTTTCGATTTGCTTTACTAGATGTAACATTACTTAAACGAAATCGGTTTGGTTTTTTTAATTTCAGTGAATCCAGTTCAGAGATATATGTAAATATAAATAAAAATTTTTACAAATACTAAGTCTAAGCATATTTTTTGTCAAAATTTTTGGATCACTAAATTTAAAAGTTTTCTCAGAAAAAATTCTGGAAAAATCGCTTTCTCGGCTTTCTAAGGGTTTATATTGCATATGGAATATAAGTCGTTAGAAAGGCGCTACAATTCGAGGACGGTCGTATAAGTACTTAGCAAAGTAGAAGGAGAATAGTTAGAACTGCAAAGTAAGGGATTTTCGGACGAATAAGGACATTATCGGTGATTATACTCTGGGTTTTGAAATCTCGTATTGACAAACTGCCGATTGAAAACACAAGATAGTTGAGATAGTAGGAATTTCGAATGGTCGTGCCGTCACCAAGGCTATCAGGCTATGAACTCTGGCTTCATCAACCGCATTTAGCAACGTTTCCCACGTTTAAAAAGTCACTAACATTTCAGCCCGGTAAACGAAACGCGAAGGGTATTACGAGCACTTGTTTTGCAGACGGGTTGAAACAGATGGAGTATTGCTGCGCGAAGTGAGAAGAGAAAACATTTGCAAAGTAATTCAATAAGTTATTAATTTCGTATGATAGGACGTAACAATATCTGTAGCTTGTAGGGTTAAAGATCTACAAGTACATACTTATATAAACAATTTTTGGTCATAAGTGGCGTGCACTAAATACATTATTCGTACAAAGTTTTATCCCTTCAATTAATTGCTTCTGGATTTGTGTTCTGGAAACTGAACGAATCAAGTAGAATAGTAGTTAAAATTGTGCCATATAAGAAGTAAGCGTGGTCGTTGTTCGATTTCGTCCATTTCCACAATGTGATATGAGAATAATGAATTGTGGCGTCTTTAGTTATTGAGATATCCACATTTATTGAATTAGTAGTTTTTAACAGTACGTTGCATGAGAAGTTAACGAAGTTATCTTTCGATTTTCAGCAAATTTGGTTGTTGTAGCTTAAGTGGTTTAAGAAATAGATAAAACTCGATAGAGGACAGGGCCACACCCACTTATTCAAAAATATTAGCCTTACTACTGAAATTCTTTATACCAAATTACAGCCTTATATCTTCATTTAGTGCATAGTTATTGCACTTTATATATTTTCGGTTAATGGCGATTTGTGGGTGTGGGAGTGGTCCGATTACGGCCATCTACGAACTCGAAATTTCTTTTCTACTGTGAAACCCACATACAATTTTTACTCAAGTTACAGCTTACACGGACGGACAAAGAGACAGGTAGAAAGTCAACCGGATATCTATCTCGATTAGTTTTAGGTGCTACCTACAACCGTTATGTGAATAAAACTATAATACTCTGTACCAACTGGTTCCAAGAATATAATAAAGCTTCTACTGATTAAGTAAATACTTGAAGGCTTCAGAAAATGAAATCGGTGAAATTATAATGAGGAGTATACAATACAGAATCTTAATATATAATTGCTTGACAGATGTTTTACAAAATACGGTATTATTTTTAAGATTTATGCAAGAGAACTAATTTATTAAGAGATCGTCATAGTATGAAATTTTCGAAAAATCGTTTTTGTTGTTGTGTTATCGGATAGTATACACTGTAATAAACATTCCCTCAAAAAAATGCAAATTATTAAGGTCGCTACAGCGTTTCCTGTAGAAAGGGAAAACAGTGGGAACATAGCGGTTTCCACTCTCAAAGGAGGAGTTTTGAAGACATCGAGTTCCAATTTGGAGACAGCATTTTAACGTCATTCGCTATCACGCTATGGAAGCTGTTTTTTTGTATTTTCTTATTTTTTCTACGAAAAACCGTCGAAAAAAGTGCCAATAAATAAAAATAAAAAAATAATTTTGTATTTGCTATGAATGTATTTATTTATAAAAAGTATCGGTTAGTTAATTTCAACATTAAAAAAATAGCGAAAATCAGTGACTTTGCGGATTGCCACACTGAGATCATAAGTAAGTCATTGTAAGTTTGTTACAAGTCTTTAATATGTCGTTTAATATTGTAATTATATAACTCGAAAACTATTGCATCAACACGTGTTCGTATTATTTAATGCTTTTTAGTTCACTTTCCGCTTGCAATTGGCGTATATTCCTTTTAAATATTTTAATCGGAATTTGTGAGATTGGTGAAATTCACACATCTTACTTTGGAGTAAAAGCTTAGCCAAAACTTGTCCATGCAACGAGTGCCTAACATCCCCATCTGCCAGAGTTTGAAGGGAAGAAGGCAAATACTTAGCTCGCCATGTTCCGGAAAATAAAAACAAACGAAACGTTTCGTTGCATACACTCCATTTAAAGATTTATTTCAGTCCGCCATACGGATGTCTTAAAAGTTTTCAAGTTTATTCACTTGTGAACAAGTTTCTTTAAATTTATGTACACTGTGCGAAAGAAATCATGATCTCATCCCACTTTCTCTTTTGAAAATACGTATTTATTATTGTGTAAGAAAATAAAACTTTAATAGAGAATTTTTTTATAGTTATATATACATACATACAAATAGTAGTAGTTTGCAAGTAAATAACTCGGGTCATTAGACCAGCTAAAGTTGTATGGTAAGAAAGTATACAGTAACATTCTTATAAACCAGTTTTAGAATTTAACAAAAATTTTGCTCCATAAAGAGGTGGATCAACTTTGCTATGTTTGTCATTGTCAATGAATTCAGACATACTCGTGATTTCCAGAAAACTCCGTGTAATTAAAAATGGCTTTATTTTTAAACCGTGTTAAATCAAAACCTCATCATGGAGACAATATAAAATCTCAGGGCGGTCATGCTGCACAACTCTGGAAATGTGCCAAAGCTAATAAAAAAGAGTCATCAAACAATTGCAAAACAAAATACTAAAGCATTTCGGTATTGAAGAAATTCTGATATAGATTGTAATCTTTGTAAACACAGAAAATAAATCTGTTCGGGCATAAATCAAGCCATACGATGCTAAAACATCGGAATAAAGAAGTGGCAATGTTAACTTCTGGATATGGATCACCAAGACCAAAGATCTTTCGAACAAGCCAATATTTTCAGAGTAGTGCTTTAGTAATTATGTGATTATAGTCTTTCTTTTGTACTATTGTAAAACATTGTTTGTATTATTGTAAAACGCAATAAAAAATATAGGAACAGCTCATGCTAAATCCAAGCTTTTATCATACAATTTGTATTTAGAGTAGCAAATGTGAAACAATACAAAATAAGAAGAAAACTTTATAACAAAACTAATAATCTCCAATAAAAGCAGGTTTAATTAATCCCCGAATGACAGAAAAGAGGTTACAAGAGGTTTGACGGTATTGGTGAGCATTTGATGGAGAAATATAATGACATCATGACCGAAAAGGGTAGAAATATCATGAAAGTTTAACAATTCGTTTCCCTTATGACACTTATGATGCAGTCTTGAATTTTGAGCAGAACTTGCTCTTGATTTGCATATACCTCGCAACGGATTAAGTGACGCTATAAACATAAAAACCAAAAATTGTAATTTTTCCGTTTAAAAAGATATTTAGGCAAAAAAAAAAAAATTGGTTTTAGACAACATTTTTATATTTATCAATTTGATGATGGTCATTACCTAAATCTAGAACCTTTATATCGTACTTAGGATCCAACTGCTGGGTAATAGTCGACAACTTAGGATACTAAAAATATAACAACCATTAGGTCTCCCCTTTTCATTTAATTGATCTCAAAATATTTTTCATTGTTTTTCAACATCATTAGTTTTGACGGTATATTTAGTTATCTTCATCATAATAATAAGACAGTCTATAAATATAATAGCATATAATGCAAAGAAAAGTATATACATTATAGAGATAATGCGTATTTGTTTTATTTGTTTTATGTACTTATAGGTTTTACCTACTGTTGATAACCTGGGAACATTATACTTAAAACAACAATATCTACCAATGAAATGCTATTTCAAAGCAAATGTATCGTTTATTTAAAGCGACGAAATTATGAGCACAGATCGAACTTTTCCGCATCAACGAACACCACCTGACGTCGAAGAGGCGCTCTCATCAATGCTATGGACGCCATACGAACGGTCATGGACCGATAGTTTCTCAGACGAAGATGATGGACCGGATCAAGCAAAGCGACTACGTAAATCTAATAGCACCTATGATCATGTAATCGCCTATGAACCACGAACCACAACGAGCGAATGTGGAGAACACCACTTGTGCCCGCCTGTTGCGATAACAAAATCATCATTGCCAGATAATGTAGCTAATACCATGCAATCAACACCTTATGTGCCTTTTTCTAATAATTTTTACAAGAATAGGAATAACAATGATGCAAGTAGCAGTCATGAAAGTTATTCTATAAAGATTACTTCAAATCATAAGATGACGGACTCATCGAGAGATCAGAATTTCCCGTTTTCATATTCCTATTATGGTTCCATTCCTTGCCTAAACAAACCTTGGGCTCCATTGAAGAATTCAACAGAGCTGCCTTCATATGAATCCCTTTACACGAAGGTTTTGGTCACATCAGATCGACCAACAAGGGATGTTTTAACCCCAAGTTTGCAGGTTGGTAAAGTTGATGCAATCACTGCGCCCAACAATGAAGTGTTCCAGCAGCGGACCCGTAAAACTAATTTGGAGGACTCGTTGGAAATTGAGGCAAGTTAAAGAACTACCTGTTAATTATTTAGCTTTATTTTACAAGAATTGGGAGCGAAGTAACGCTATTATTACCTGTTGAAAAGATTCGAATTGATGCATTTGCGAAACGGTATAAATTTGTTCGTCCTTAAAATTTAACAAGATGTGCTTGGGAATGGCCACTTATAGTCATTAACTTTAATAGGAGCAGATGCAGTCGTAACATAATATATATATGTATATGTATCTGCAAAAAACGATCGCTTTCTATAATAATATACCTAATTATTTATATCATGTTTTCAGTAGATCGTATTTTTTTAAATAGACGAAAATAACTAAAAATATGGATTAATCACAATAAAGACAAGGTTATATATGAACTTGAAGTATTCAATGAGCATGTTACTTAAAGTCAAATGTCATTTCAAATGTTTTTATTTTTTTTATTTTAGCTTTCACTAAAGCCCAAATATTTTCTATTGTACTCGTATTAGCATGCGGTGACTGTGATAGCCATTATTATTTTATTATTGGGTAGTCGAAATAGTATTTTCTTATTTCTAATCAAACTTCAATTTATTTTGTTATGCTTATACTAATAAATAAATTAACAAAGACCGCTTTTTGCTAATTTTCCGTTAGAAAAATTTTTCCGTCAGTGTAAAACTTTCATCATTGTAAATCGAAATCCCGAAATTTCCAGAACGGAAACGAGCGAACCATTGTTGTGCTATACGAACTGATACAGCATCGTCTCCGTAAACTTCACTAATTTTATTGGAGGGCATTCTCCCCTCTTTATACAAAAATTAAAAAATACAGCGAATTTCTTCATTATTTCAACTTCCCCGAATCTAATTACTCATTTTTGGTTGAATGAAGCTTAAAATCTCACCTCCCCAACACTATATGATATGACATAATGTGATTAGTAGCTCTGGAGATATACGACTGCATTTCAACTGAAGTCTCTTTTTATTAAATTTTCTCATTCTTTCGGCGTTCACGACTTCTGTTAAGCGCCTATAAACTTTAAATCCATGAGTAGAGAAGCACTCATAAATATTTAAGCACCTTTTGCGGTGCTTAACACTCCATAAATGTTTTTCCTTTTCTTGGCCAAACACGTCTCAAGAAACAGGTTACCAAAAAATTTTGGATTTATTAAAAACTGATTAGCCGCAAAGGTTCACATGCACATCACTTTTGAATTCACCATGGATTGGTGGATATCGATGAAAGAGATTTATTAAAGAATGGTCAAGAAGGAAAAGAACAAGGTAGAAAATTGCTCATAACCGTTCACCACTGCACGTATTATATTAAACTTGTTAAAACAAATTAAAATATATCGTTCAAAATTTATTTACGGCAATATGGGTCTTGCTAAAACTTCCTGAAAAAAACAGTTTCTCTAATAGAAACTTATCAAAACCTACCCGCGCTATACAAAGTATCATGAAAGAATTGACAGTGTTGTCAGTTGAAAATAAAGTGCCAGAACACAGTTGTGCCTGATTGATCTATTACGGTTTTCAACTCAACTGAATTTTGGTTGAAGTTTTGAAAATCGGTATTATCGATATCAACTGAACCCGTCACAAAAAATATGTTGGTTGAAAAGTTTTTAAATGTCAACTTCTTTGTTGTGTTACGGTTTTCTACTATATATGAGTGGGTTGTTTAGAGTGTCAAAAATTTCAAATAAGTACTACCAAACAGTTGTTGGACATTGTTTCGTTTATTTAAGAAAAAATAATAATAGAATAAATAACATGAGTAAATAAAATATTTCATATATAATAATAGTAAGGCAAAAAGTTTCTTGAGCGTTTAGAGTAAAACACCGAGACAAGCTGCAATTTGGAAACAGTAAAAATAAAATTAAGTGCCGTAGAAAGTGTTTCGATCATAAACAGTCGGTACAGTCGACTATTCCTAAAGAGTAAAATTAAATATATTTAAACACTTTGTCACTCTTCAGTCGTCCAAATATTTAAAGTGTTCATAATACGAGTATTAAGAAACCTTCTGGACAACCATTGATATCAGTTAAAAAGTTAAAATTATTTAACCCTACATGGTTATAATATTTTTACCATACATTACGATTATAACTCGTCGAATCGACGAACTTTGTTTTTAAAAAATTCCTACAAGAGTAATAAAAAAATATAATATATAAAAATAATTTTCTTTTCTTATAAAACTTTGTATTAGTTTTCAGCCTCTTTTTTTTTTTTTAAGGAACTAACATTTTAAAAAGCAATAAGTAAAAAAACCTTAAACTAAAGTGACTTATTTCATGTACCGACTTTGAAGATAATACATTGAAGCAAATAAAAGTAAAAACAAAAAAGCCTCATTTAATACATGAGGCACAAAGCTCAACTTTGTGCTCACCGCATACGCTTTTTGAGCATTTCTTACAGACAGACTTTGTCATCCTGCGCTTTCTTGATGGACAGAGATGACATATTTTGCGTTTCTTTGGCTCCGCTTCAACATTTTCAGCTTCTGCTTGTGCAGTAGGAATAATTTTATGAATATTCTCTTTCAGGGAGAGCCGCAAGTTTGGTGCTTCCAGCCTTTTTTCCAAAATTGGAGTCACCAGCGATTCATGAAGCTCTTTTAAGAAGTCTCGATGAATTTTTGGCTTTTGTCCTTTTGAAAACATGCTGTGGGTATATATTATGGAGCAGTTTACGAATGTTATGTTTAGAATTCAATAAAATAAACACATCGGGCATCTGTTGGTCTTGCGCGAACAGGATACCACACTGCACATTTGGTCTAAAGTGTCAACGCCGCCTTTTGTTTGGTTATAAAAATTAACCATGTCGGGTTTTCCGTTTTCTATGTTGATTGTTCCTTCTTCATCGCAGCTTGACAAAAGATAAATAAGCTTTTTCGGTTTTGGTTTATATGACAACAAGGTCAGCTCGTTGTCATAACAAAACATGGAAGTTCCAGGTTTCCGCCCTTTAACATTGCCCATCTCCTTCGGAATTTCTCGTTTGTTTGACCGTAAAGTGCCAACAATAGTCAATTTATACGGCTCAAGAAGCAATGATTTTGTAAGTGGAATCGATGTGAACCAGTTATCCATTGTTACGTTTCGGTTGGTTCCATGAATAGATTTTGTCAGCTCATTTAGTAATATTATGCTAGAGGCATTGTCGTTGTATTAGAACCTTTTCCCAGGTATGGGTGAGCGTCGAACATGTATTTGGTAAAACTGTCACACATCATCAGCAGTTTCAAACCATATTTGGCTGGTTTATTAGGTATGTACATTCGAAAAGAATACTAAAAGCTGTTCATCGATGGTTAAAAATAAGCCGGGCACGTAGTTCTGGCGGCATTTTTCGATAAAAAGCTCCCAAATTTTTCTTATGGGAGCAAACTTATCTCGGTTCATTGTCAATCTTACAGTTTTGTCGTCAAAACGAAGGCAGAACATCAAAAATTTGAATCTCATTTTGGTCGTTGTAGATACATAGCGCGTACCGGAAAGTGTAGAATCAAAAAGCTCTTCTGTTGTCAAATGGTTGTCTTTTTTGACAGCCGTAAGGACAAGAAGTCCAATTACTGCATAGATCTCTRATGCGTCWGTCTCACGCATTTGCATTTCTWTWGYGCTATTTTTTTTACAACGATTCCCGATCTCAACATTTGTCCACTGTACAATCTCTGCAATAATTTCTGGAGTTATGAATAACTTAAAACATTGAAGAGGATCGTCAATGCCTTTGCACTCTCATAAAAATTACTAAACTTTTCGTTAGAGAAGTGAATTGTTTTATTTATTCATTTGAAAATTTTCAGCTGTTTAATTATTTGTGTAATACTCATTTCATTGTTTCCAATGAATTTTGTATTGGAAATATTGGATAAGTACATCCAACTTAACTGATTGGAATTGGAAATCGTAATTAGGGTATATGTTAAACCTTTATTATATGAATGTTTTCTTTTTTTAATAAATGTCCTTAATTATTTAAAATGTTATAAATATTGTTGTTTAGGTAAAATATGCTTAGAATGAGCGCATGATTTGTCATTTGCTTCGGACGTAAATTGTATCGAGCCGAAAGCATTTATTTAGATGTGGCATGTTAATAGTATGCGGTATTGGCTAAAATATTTAGATATCTGAAGTCTGTCCCGTATTGTATTTGGAGATATCTGTTATCCCTTTTTAAACAAAACTTTTCTTATTTCAAGACACGACGTGACAGAATATCGAAAAATCGGACCAAATTAAACGCGATTACTGGATCGCAATTGAATAATTGTTAGGTTGCAAAAATGTCTTTTAAACGCACAATAATTCTTCATACTGATATGTGGTGATTTGTCTTAGACATATTGACTTTGGACTATGGTGTAATTTAATAAGATACCGAACATTTTATTATCCACTCATATATGTAAATAAAACAAATTGTTTAGAATTGCAAACCAGTTTATACATACATATGTATTTATTTTTATTCTCCCCGTATTTTTAGGTAAGCGTTTGAACAAATGACAATTTATTATCGACCGCATTTATCAGGAAATTTATTCTGACAACTATTGCCAACCACTAGCCATAGCAGAGTTTGTAGTTTAATTTAAATCCTAAAAGTCGGCAGCACAGAACAGTGAAACGATGATTGGTCGCACATATTCATTATTGAACGCGCCGTACTCATCCGTATGGTTCGTATCATTGTATAACACAGGGCAACAAGAAAATTTAATTTTTGAACAAGGGATTTACTTATTATATTCGGGTTATATGAGAACAATATAGCACTGACAGACGAGCAAAATTAATACGCATTAAGCAACGCCAATGCGCATTGATATTTTATGGTGACAGACGGAAATTTTTGTATTTTTATAAATAGTAAATTATGTGCAAGTATATTAACAAAAACTAATTTTAATATTTTTAGATGGCAGAAAATAAACAACCCATAGGTTGCTATCCATTTTTCCAATATTCTTAACTTTTTCGCACACTTTTTCCGCATTACAATCAATTATTGTTTTTAATTTCACTCTATTATCTTTTAACATAGCTAATAATAAACGAATTTGTTTGTTAAATTTATATTGATTTTCCAAAAATACCAAAATTTCCATTAAGGAGGTATTCTACTCTAGAAATAAAATTTTGGGCGGTTTTTTGAATTCTATTTACTATCCATTTTTTATGGTGTTTTTATTGATATCTTTAGAATACAGAAAAAAAATTTACAAAAAAATGTTAAAACTTAAAATAATTAGAGGGGGGGAGAGATAGGTATAAACAAAATGGCGCATCCTGGTGATATTGATCCTGACCCTCCTGGTGGTCTGAAATAAATAAAATCAAAAGAAATTCTTAATCAGTAAGGATGCTGTTATAGTCCCTATTTCAGGGAACACGGAAAAAAATGTTTGACTGCCTGAAAATAAAAATAATTTTTTACGTTTTTTTTTTTGAAATTCCTGAACTTTTTTTTTTATTTAAAAACAAAGGATTAAGCATTATATAAAGATAAAGGATAAAGGATTATATAAAGAAGGTTCACGCAAACTTTCAAATAAATCGGTTCTATAGAACTTGAGAAAATGTCGATACCGCGTGGAAAAAAGTAGTTTCGAGAAAAACGCGTTTAAAAAAGTGAGTCTACCTTCCTACCGGGCTAGGTAGTGCGTCAGTAAAGTAACTGTAGCTCTAAAAATAATTTTAATTTTTAAAAATACTTTGGAGGATATGTTCTTAAGGGTCTAAACTTAAAATATATGAAAAAAAATCGAATTTTTCAAAATTCTAGAGTAGAATACCCCTTAATAATTTATCTTATTCATTTCAATTTCACTTTTTTTAAAGTAAATAAACAAATTTCACTATCAGCTGTTTAAATGCACACATCTGTCGTCTGTCACCATAAAATTTCAATGCGCATTAGCGTTGCTTAAACCGCATTAATTTTGCTCATCTTTCAGGGCTATAAAACTGCTTACCTCTGATGCTGAAAACGCAAAAAAATCGGCCATTTTTGAGTAGTATTGCCTACTCAAATTTGGTAAATTCAGTTAAATGCACGAAATTCTTGTGGATTACAAATTTGCATTAACATGGGTCAAATGCGCAAGTAAATGTAAATTAGACCGCTAATGCAAATTAGCGCACCACTGCCACGCCCACAAACAGCCATTAAGGGAAAACCTATAAAGTGCCATTACTATAGTAAATAAAATTAGTGCTAAAATGAGAGCTATTTTGAAGCAAACAAACTTATATACTTATTTTTTATTTAACGTTTTCAAAGATTTTTTCCCATCAAGGTAGACAATACACCAGGGAAATAAGTTGCAGTGGGAAAGAATACTACAAGTATAACACAGTAAATTAATTTCCGTGAGGGACGCATTAGTTGTTGAAATAACGTTGTTCGTATATCCGTTTTCAGCAAACGATATTTTATTATTTAAATCATCGGAACTAAAAGGTTTTGACGTTTTAAGCCAAACTAAAAACTCCTAAAGTCTATTGTTCCTTAAGCTCGATATTAGAGCTGATGATAATTAAATTTTGGTTATCGTCTTACGGCGTGGTGGTTTCGTAACTGAAATAAGCTTTTTATATCTTTGCTTATTAAAGTAGAAAATCATGTACATTTAGAATACTTTTCCAGAAACTTGAGCCTCTATTCCTACGGATGTATTTATGATTTCCTCAATCATAATTTATAGCGACGATCATACATAGATATACCTTTACATACACATATTTTTTATATGTACATACGTAGAAACATATGCACCTAAATAATAATAAAAACATTTACTTAAAAGCGCATGCTTAAAATTACTAAAATATTTAATTAAAGTATTAATATATGTATGTATTTGCCTATATGAACCTATAGGGTCTTGAGAACCAGTTAAACATTGTTCTTTCTTTGTTATTAGTAAATAGCGTGAATTATATATTTTTTTTTACTTTAGTGTCCTCTTCATCTCTCGAGTCAACTTAACTTAGAACTTGGAAGATTGTTATCCTCAACACCTGCCAATGCTGTCAATGAATCGTCCGAGCAATTGGAGAATAATAGTGATAATATCATTTTTTTATCACCCGACAAATACAACGACACACTAGCGGAAGAAATCATGCATTTCGGGAAAGCGCGATCAGCGAATGACCGATCACAACAAACCGAAGAGTACAATGCAACTATTAACATTAATCATAAAAGAGAGAATGATGATGACGACGAAATATTGAGAGAACGACTGCATATGCAATCGCAGCTCTCTAACAGTTCCCAATTAATTGCAGTGACTCAGGCAATAGCTACAAGATTCGCAGGCAATATGGATATGACCACAAAAGAAACGGATAGAGTAAAAAATGTATCCAGCAAGGGAGAGGAGGTCAATCAACCTGTTTTCTATAAAGATTGTATTAAAAACTCTCTCCCAGGCTCACGTTTACGCACTGCTTTCGTAAACAATCAGAACAGCAATAGCAATAACTATGATATCCGACTCAACACAGAATCGATAAATGATGGTTGTACAAACAGTGGAAGACGAATGAACACTGATAGAGCCAATGGAAGTGCCAACTTATTTGCTCCACCTTGGAATAACAAAACCACAAGAGCTGAGAGAGAAAACTGCGCTCATTTGGAATGCGACCACAATGTATTCCATGCTATTTCACCGGAGGCTGATGGCCAAGCGATCACTCAGTGTGCGTCGGGCTTTTCTTATAGACGGTCAGTTGCGCGTCGTTCGCGTTTGTCGTTTGTTACTTTGCCTTCATATTCGCTTCTATGGAAAAAAACACTAAGGGGTGTTCGAACAAAAGTTAAACGCGTGAGACGGTCAAGTTCCGAAAATATAGTACCGTTAGATTCACTTATACCGAATAAATGTCTGGCAGAGCTTGAGCGTTTGTATGCTGAATTTCGAGCGAGTGAAAGTGCGCTAGCAGCCAGGCGTACTGATGCTGATGAAGGTTGTAAAAGTGTTCAACATTCGCAACATTGCCTAAGCCGCAGTCAAAGTGATGCAAGTGGTGAAGACAGTGACATCAATTATGGACATGATTGTGAACTTGTGAACGCCAATACCATTGCGACCGCTGAAATCGTTGACTCGCCGAACAACATGCGATTCAGCATACCCGCCGCGACGAACGCGTTGTTTTGCTCTTCCACATCAGAGTTACAAGTGCAGCAAGCAAATATTTTCAAAGTATTGCCTGCCAGTAGCACGAGCAGCGTTTTTCTAAACAGCTCCGAATGTGCTACCACAGGTTGTCTGACCAGTAATGACCGGCCAAGAAGTAGTAACTTTAGCAGTGATGATCGGTATAGCAATCTATTGCATGAAACGAAGCATGGTAATAATAACGGTTATGATTTCGATAGTGTGGAAAAGCAAGAAATTAAAAATGATGTTGTTGTTGTTAGTGCCATTGAAAATGACAAAAGGAACAATAATAGCGCAAGAATCGTAGAGTTGGACCCATCGGCTATTGGGAGTCAGCCGAGCCTGACAATACAAGTGAATTCGGAAAGCAGTGATAAAAACAACAACAGCAATTGTACAACTAACAAAAACTGTACAAATTTTCATAGTTCAACTAATAATTGTAATAATAACAATATCGTCAACGTAGAAACCGCATCCGTAAATGTTGAACTCAATGTAGTACGTAAAAGTGCTGTCAAAGACAATTGCATTAGTGTGGTCAATTGCAATTATCCCAGTGTTTACCCAGTTAACAACGAGACTGCTTGTAAAAAGAGTACAACTGCACTCAATAAAGTGGGCAGTGTTAGTGAAGTGAGTGCGTTACCTAATATAATCTGCAAAGTAGCGAATAGGCTGAATAATAAAAGTAATAATAATATTGTGAATATAAGTTCTACTCAAAGAGATTGTAATGGAAATGAAATGAAACAAGTGAATGCTTCCGATAGCATCAATATAATTGGCATAAGTGCTGAATCGCATAGTGAACAAACGAATGTCGATCATTCAAACAAAAGCACGCCTACTTCTCTTACAACATCGGAATCGCCAACCCCATTATCATCTCAGGTAAATGGCGCGCCTCGACAAACTACTTGTATGTCCCCAGTTACTTCGGAACAATTGCGCACTTTTACCTCAACTGAATGCCAAACTGATGAAATATTATCCACGCAATCACGACTTGATCGGGTTCCAGTATCCCCGATTTTGTCTCGTGTACATAGACGGCGCGACAGACGTGAACGTCGCCATTTACATCAGCAATTATCCGCCTCTTATCCTCACCCGCATCCTCACCAAATTCACATATCGGGACAGCTGCGCCGTCCACAAGATCGACATTCCATGCCTCCAGGCTCTGCACCCATTCAGGGTATTACGGCTTTGCACTTACAGTCTGGAGTTCATCATACATTGGGGACATCGTCAACAACCGTGCCAGCGGCTATGTCTGCACTATTACATCCAATGCTTCCGGATTTATTGCATAGACATTTTCCACCACCTTATAGTGCGCTGCCGGTGAATCGTTGTACGACGACAGCGTTAACAACCCCTCCGCCTCCCACAATAGTAGGACCACCACTACCTGGCACAACTATTTTACCGCCTGTGATATCAACGGTTCCTATGCCAGGTATTTCTCCGCCTATGGTCAGCGATGGACGGTTCACTCTACCGCTTCCGTTCATAAGAAGGTTAGTATATACGTATACATATGTACATATACTTAGGTATTATATTGCAAATGCAAATAAGAATAGTGTATTTTTGCATTTTCTCTCACATCACTACATGTATTTAAAAACATATAAGTACCGATGGAGGGCGCAAAATCAGTCGGAAGGAAATAATAATCGTAATTTCAGGCAAATATCATAAAATTTGGATTCACTTTGTTTGTCCACCTAATTTATTTACATTTTCATATACTGATGCGTATCGGTGATAAGGTATTAAAATAACCACCCGTCTCTATTTGGCTGGGTTTCGTTTTTGTATTTTTGTAATTACTTAATTTTTGTTTTATTAATAATTGAATTAAATATTTAAAACTGATGGGAGTCAAAATAGTGCTTAGTTTACAGCAGGTATAGTGGTCATATGATAGTACGTAACATAAAGTATATATGTACGTATGTAATTACGGTAATAATTAAAAAGGTGTTCTTAGTATAAGGTAAAGAAAATTTGATAAAAAGTATTAAAATGTTTATAAAATGATCAATTGTATACATACATACCAACATATATTTTTTGTTCCCGTGACCCTTTTGGAAATATTATATAAGTGTGAGTGATAAAGTTGGCAAAGTTCATATGAGGCCGTACTCATGCGCAGATAATCGTTGCTGTGGTTGCTTGCCATCTTAACCACATCAGCTCACACTTTCACTTTCTCTGTGGCAAAATATATAAAAAGACTCGTTGTGTATTTGGTAAGATGAAACCGGAGCTACATCGAGACATTGCCAGACATAATGTTAAATGAATAAAACCTTATCTGAATATGCACATACATGTGTACAATAAGTGTATCACGGTTTCCTATTGTTGGTAAATTTGCCGATCTGCTAATAGCGAACATTTATTGGCTTAAAATATGCTTGGGATTTAGTAGTTTCGGAAGATAATAGATTTTAAAATGTAATACTATACACATAACAGTGAAGACTGGCATTTTGCATGTTTATTGTTCTTATTTTAACGCGTTCTAACCCACAAATTAAGAAGAAAAAAATCTAAGCAAGAAGCAAAATGAAATATATATGTACTATGTATAAGCTGTGAGTATATATGTACAAACAAGTTTAAAATTTTACCATTTCGGTTTCATTTAAATATTTCAGTCAGTGTATATGTAAATATGCAATATATATGTATGTACATACATAATACCGACAAAACGTTGGTGATTCATCACTAAAAGACTGGGAGAAAATAAAAAAATCCGGTTTTCGTAAAATGTATTGAATAACCCACAAAACTAAAAATAGCATAGCCTTCTTCAGACTCCCATTTTTGTTTTATACATACCAGTATACTCATACACACATATCCTTAGACTTCTAGCGCCCGAATCGAATTAATATTTTTGATTTATTAGAATTGAGGACGATGGCTAAAGTGAATTTACTATACTTATTTTTACTTAACTGAACCGTATTCTCGCAAAAAAATGATCTGTGCATTTATTTTGTTGAATAAAAAGATGGAGTTTTCAGAGAACTCAGAAAAATTTATGATTAAATCATACTTTATATTAATAACAAACGTTGCCAAAAGTAGCCATTCATTTTGGGATTCTATTATATGTGGTTCATTGGGTAATTTATTGCTTGAAACGAATGAAGCAACTGAGCGATCGCAACAGTCCAAGCAATGTGTCTGATTTTCTCTGCATTAACCAAGTAGCAAATAGGTTCTGCGGTTTACGAAGCTCGAGCAACAGATATTAAAGCCGGATTATGTAGTATGCTGCTACGAAGTGTGACTATGTATGAGTACGTGCATACATGACACATGTATATTGTTCTGTATTATGACTGTTGTAAGAGTAAGAAAAAAATGGGCGTTAGTACTCCCCAAATATCAATGAGTATCTGTTACATAAAGATACATTTCGAATAGTTACAGTGCCCCATCCTCGCGATTCGTTTAATATATACGCTGTAAGGAGATCATTTCTAAAATTTTGTACGTTACGGATCCCCAAATTAGTATGCATATTTATTTTAATTAAAGAAATTCCGGGAAACAAAATAGCCGAACATCTCTGATCGCCAAGATTTTGGGCTATAGACTCGAAGAAGAAGCATTCTTTTTACTCATATCTAGGGGACTCCAGGACAGCTGTTGGCCTAATGACAATTCACAACCTATTGTAATCACATTTAATGTGCCTGGATGGGCACAAGTAAAGACTATATATACAACTCCGAAGTTCTACCCAGCTGGAACTCGTCTTAGATATGTAGAAGCTTTACAACTCAAGGGACTAAATGAATTATCAAAACACTTCGTACTTCAGCTTAAATAAAAATGAATATCCATGAGACATTACTAAAGACCCTTAAAACCATATATAGCTTGGCAACCGGCCAGTATAACCTAACCTAATCCTAATGTGTAAGGCATTATTACTTTGAAACACACATATGTATATACATATATGCAAATACGAGCCCACAGTTCAAGAAATTATCAATGGTTTTGTAAGATTTGATCTTAATTATTTTTAAATCTTTATACGCATTTTATTCCTCTTTGCTGGCGTAGACACAGCTTTTACGGTCAAAGGAGAATTAATAACAACATCATCATTTCGCTATTTAGTGCCAATTAGAGATACCAAGTGCAGCTAGGTCCTTATCTACTTGATTTCTCCAACGGAATGAAGGTCTTTCACCGGCGGATAATGAATCGAAAACCTTCAATCAGCAATTTACTTTACAAAAATCTGAAAATATTAAACGTTAGTTTTATTTTGAAAACAAAAGTAAACAAAAACACAAACGCAAACGTCGAAAAAATGTGTTATATATCAATACGCCTTTTATGGGCTTTTCTTTAATAATTTTATAAGTGACAATGTCTTTTAAAGGATCAGCAGCATTCTGCCATCTTATGACGAATTTAACAACCTTCATATTATTTTCCCACCCCTTTTAGATTTTGGTTGCACCGAACTCTCTGTTCCTTAATAATGATTTCCAAAAATATTCGAAAATTTATCCAGGGAGGATGGACACATGTTTTGAAGTCCACGCAAGTGAGGAAAGTTCTCTGATCACCACTCACTTGGGAGTGGCCAGAAACGATTCTTTTACATATGACTCAAGCAGCTCACGACTTCCGGTCTTTGACCAAGTATCCTCTGGGTAGCCTAAGAACATCCGTTTGAAGGCGAGCTAAAGCGAGAAGGCGAAATATCCCCACATAGGGTTATGCTCTGGGTTTGGGACCCGCCCGGTAAGAAAACACCCGCAATGAAAATTTTTCAACAGCCTCGGATGAGGGACCCCCCCCTTTTGATGACGATCATGGAAAACGAATTAAGGACTATGATTTGAGGGCATGCACCTGGAATGTCCGGTCCCTTAATTGTGAAAGTGCCGCTGGCCAGCTGGTTGATGTCCTCGTGAAAATAAAGGCTGACATCACCGCCGTCCACGAAATGCGACGGACGGGAAAGGGACAGAGACGAGTAGGTCCCTGTGGCATTTACTACAGTGGCCATATAAAGAAGCGCAAGTTTGGTGTGGGATTCGTGGTGGGAGAGAGAGTCCGTCGCCTAGCCACAATCCGCATCAAAGCGAGGTTCTTCAACATATCGCTGATTTGCGCCCACGCCCCGACGAATGAGAAGGACGATGGGACCAAAGAGGCCTTTTATGAGTGCTTGGAGCGCACTTATGAGAGCTGCCCTCGCCACGATGTCAAAATCGTGCTTGGCGACTTTAACGCCAGGGTGGGCAAAGAAGGTATCTTTGGCATTATGGGCGGTAAATTCTGCCTCCACGAGGAAACATCCCCAAATGGGTTGAGGCTGATCGACTTCGCCGGGGCCCGAAATATGGTTATCTGTAGTACTAGATTCCAGCATAAGAAGATTCATAAAGCTACCTGGCTGTCTCCGAATCGAAAAACCACCAACCAGATCGATCATGTTGTGATAGACGGAAGACACGTCTCCAGTGTTTTAGATGTGCGTGCACTGCGAGGTCCTAACATAGACTCGGACCACTATCTTGTTGCAGCCAAGATTCGCACGCGCCTCTGTGCAGCAAAAAACGCACGCCATCAAACACAAGGAAGGTTCGATGTCGAGAAGCTGCAATCAGAACAGACAGCGGAACGATTTTCTACTCGGCTTGCACTCCTGCTCTCTGAGAGCACTCGTCAACAACTCGGTATAAGGGAACTGTGGGACGGCATTTCAAACGCCTTATGTACTGCTGCAACCGAAACTGGTTTTCGGAAAGTGCAAAAGAACAACTGGTACGACGAGGAGTGCCGTGTCGTAGCGGAGAGAAAACAGGCCGCCGTTACGATCGACCACAACGCGTGCGGGATGGGATAGATACMGAGAGTTGAAGAGAGAAGCGAGACGTATTTACAGACAGAAAAAGAAAGAGGCCGAAATGCGTGAGTACGAAGAGCTTGATAAGCTGGTAGTGAAAAGAAGAAACGACTGGCGCGCTGTTGTTAGCTCGGCTATAATCGCGTAAGCGGTGTCTACACCAATTAAGAAGAAAGATTACTAAGATAGTACTTTACCATAATTTCTTCATCACGATTCACTTTCCAAAACAGGCCTAACTTTGATGAAAATCTGTATCTCTAAGTAATTGCTGTATCAAATATTTCACCATTTGGATTTTACAAATTCTCGAGAAATGTCACTAAAATAATATTTTTCCACTTCTAACGCTTTGACAAATTGTTTCATCATTCTTAACTTGATCACGTTTTAAATTTATTTTCAGTAAAAACATTGTTGAACATGTTTCACTCTAATATTCACATCCCTTGGTAGATTGTAGTGATATCTGGATATTTAGCGACATCATGGTTTCTGAGTAGTCTAGGCGAATTACTTTTGAAACGAAAGCTTAACAAGAACAATTTAAACATATAAATGAAAAAATGTTTTTATTAATCAGCAATTTTAATATTTGATAATATGTGGTGCTTAAGTTAACTTTTACTATAAGCTGATAAACAAATTAATATACAAATTAATTGCAATTAATAATTGCAACCTCAAGAATCCTTCACTACTTACATATATCTCTCATAAACTTACATATATCCTTTTTCACATATTTCCAATTTGAGGAAATTTTTAAAATAATTTTCGCGAATGAAACACTTGCAGTAAAACTTAATGAGTCTTTGACATACATACATATATTACATGTTATTAAAATACCAAATTTGTCCATAGACGATTTCGTCGAACAAGGTAGTTGAATCGAAATTTCATTTGTCATAAAGTTTTGCCTACACGCTTTTTATTTCGGATACTACCGAATTGATTATTCTTTATTTGTTTTTGTATCTTATGTTTAACATGGATGTCAACCTAATTTGTGTTTTTTTTTTGTTTCAAAAATCATAAAAAAATATAAGGTAGTAATTTAATTACTCAGATAAGACAAGAAAGCTTGATGGTGCCTGCCGACAGTGGTAATGCTCGAAAACTTTACGAAATGATTCGGCAACTAACGGAAGGTTTTAAAATCGGATCATACATCGGATCGGATTTGTAGGTTCCAAAACGGTGATCTAGTGGCTGATGTTCAGAGCTTAGTGAAGTTATGGAGGGAACACTTCTCCAGCCTGTTGGACTGCAGTGAAAGTAACATCTGGAGAGGGTGAGTCCGATTCCCCAGTCGATGACTATGGAATAGATATTCCATTACTCGACTATAATGAGGTTCGAATAACAATTATACCTCTGAAAAACAATCTAGGTGTGCTCTGCTTAATCCACAGAAAAGGGTCCCCATAACCTGCGCCAATTCCGTGGGATAAGCCTCCTCTATATACGCAACGAAAACAAACTGACTGGACCTTATCAGTGTGGCTTAAACCTGTAAAATCTACTGCAGACCAGATTTTACCATGCGGAAAATCTTGGAAGAGACCCGTGAAGGGAAATTGACACACACCACTTTTTCGTCGACTTGGCACGCACGTTACTGTTGGCGGTCATATCTTTGAAGCCGTAGATTATTTCGTTTATTTTAGAATCAACATATTAAACAAAAATATCCGCTCTAAAATCAACGCACTCTCTACAAATCCCTCATCATTCCTGTCCTCCTATATGGTAATTCCATAGTCTCATGAGTCTGCATTAAGAATTTTCGATAGAAAGGTTTTGCGGAAGATTTTTAGTCCTTTGCGAATTGGCAAGAGCGAGTACCGCCGTCAAAGAAGCTGTACGAGTTAAAGATAAGAGACAGGTGCTGCGATGGCTATGTCATGCTGTTGGAGTTGAACACTCTAGCCTTCGATTGAGTAGCCGCCGGTGAAATCAGAGGAAAAGGAAGACCTTTATTCCTTGCTGCACTTGGTATCTCGAATTGGTACCGAATAGCGAAAAGAAGAAATGTCTGTCGCGCTGTTAACTCGGCTATAAACGCGTAAGCGGTTTCTACAGCAGTAAATAAGAAGCAGTTTTTTATTTTTACTAGGTCATAAAATGAAGACTTTGTCTGGTGTGACATTAATATGTTGATGATGTAAATCGAATCCGTAAGT
This sequence comes from Bactrocera latifrons, assembly GCF_001853355.1. Lineage (NCBI taxonomy): Eukaryota > Metazoa > Arthropoda > Insecta > Diptera > Tephritidae > Bactrocera > Bactrocera latifrons. The sequence continues at coordinate 229,695 of NW_017535897.1, read as the reverse complement.
TCCTTAACATATTCTTATCCGTAGGACTTCTAAGCTCTGAACGCTGAGATAGATAGGTCCAAAATTTTTTTAAACTTTGAACTTATCTGAAGGTTAGAAAATGTTACCGTCCAGGATCTTCTCCCTATAGCTGGCGTATATATAAAATCATCAATTCGATTTCATTAAAAGTCGTTTTGACTGAAGCAAATAGGTGTTACAGACTCAATTTATTTATGGCAAATGTTAGATCATTATGTGAATTTCATCATAAAAATGTTCAATATAAAAAGTGACAATGCTACATTATTGCTATAAATTGGAGAATTGAGAAATGTGTGATTGATTACTTTCACATGTTTAAGAAACTGTAAATTTGATCATTTAATGTTACACATTAAATTTTCAGTTAACCATGTAATCACTAAGTAAATAGTTGACCAAGTATATTAAAAGATTAAGTGTATTGTTTTGGTTTAAAATAAAATGAACTCAATGGGATATTAAACAGTTGATATATGTAGCTCTCACTCTACCTTGGTATTAAGTTCTGGTGCTTAGGCGGCCGTTGCATAATTGACTCTTTTTCGTAGTTTATGAACTTTGCAAATCTTTCACTTTCTGATTGTTCGAATTTTTATTGATTTTACTAAACAATGCGTATTCAACATACTTAGAGGTAAATGTGGTTAATAATTGAGCAAGAGAGCTGTTTCTTTTATGCAGATACGATTCGCAGTAGTCATATTCGTTAAACACATATATGTAAATACATATGTAGCAAGTATATGTATCCGTGGGCCTTTAACTGACTTTCATAATTATCGCACGGGGTTGTACTTATTAGGAGGAGACACGTAATTAAGTCAAACGAAAGCAACTGAGAAAATTATATATTATAGACAAACGTATACTACATATGTATATATAATATTTGTATGCAATATATAAACGCAGAAACGAAAGCGAATTTAAAAACAGAATAGAAAGAGAAAACACAAAGCATGGAATACAAAATAAAATTACCATATGAATGGCCCTACGGTCTCCCGCCGGAGATTACCTGAGTAAAAACCGTACAAACGTGAATGGCTTTGTGGTATATGTGGTATTCATGGATGTACTATATGAGTAAAGTTTAGTAGTAGTAAGAAGTTATTTCTCTTAAACAGAGACATGCAAATTTGGTTTAATTTATGGCCATTCAGAGCTCGACCAAATGTGTAAAAAAAGGAAAACTTATTAGGTACTAACTTACACACAACTTTGCATATATGTATATATTTAAGTATGACACTTTTTTGTTAACATTTTTTAGATTAGTTTTAATAAGATTTTAAGTTTTAATTTCAAAACCATAAACATTTTTGGCTTTAGGCGATCTAAAGTTTAAAACATAAACTTTAATTTAGAACAAGTTCTAAAATTTCTTAGGAGTAGTAGATTGAATAGATTTATAGCAAGCAGCTTGACATTGTTTACACTATTAAATAGAAAGTGTACATATTATATATTAAAATTATGAGTACGACAGCAGATCTGTTCATGTTGTGAAAAATATAAATATAAAATACTTAAAAAAATATCACG
>NW_017535897.1:223917-227842 GCF_001853355.1 Bactrocera latifrons | reverse complement strand
ATTTTATTAAAGCTTACATAATAAACAAATTATTAAATAAACTAAAGTACGCATTCAAATATTGAGTTGAGTAAATCAGGCAAAGGGCTGTGTGATGCAGATATGCATCAGAATTTGGAGAACAACTGGGACAAATCTTCCGACGAAAAATGTGACGAAGCCGACGATGAGATTCTGGAGAAAGGATTTAAAATCGATTTACTAGAAAAGATTGCTTTGATGAGTAGGTCATAGCACAAAGGTGTACAAAGCCAATAAACAAAAGTTTTACGTTATCCGGTTAATTGCATATTTCAAGAAGATCATCATCCCACAAATGGGGACTGAAAATATTCACCCGGGCAGACTCGTCGGGATTTACGTTCTACGTTCGTGAGTGAACTTGCCGTTCATATATATCTAGTATTCATAGATTCAGTATTTCAAAGTTGCAAACTGTGTTTTCATAATTGGTTAACATAAAATGAGAATATTATAAAATAGAGTATTATAGAATAATTCGAAATGTCTAATTGAAAGTGTATACTAAAGTCTAAGGCAGATTTGAGAAAGCTTGGCAGGGAAGTATATGATATGAAATGTGAAGCTATACTAAGTCAGTTCAATTACTTTACACATTTGTGGGAGATTAACCAATCGGGACACGTAAACGTTGAGATGGGAAAGGAAATAAATATGTTGAAGTTCAAAGACCGGCTTGTGTTTCCAAAAATCATCAAAATTTAGGAGGAGTATGTGCTACTTATAAAATTTCGGATTGATATCGCAACTGAGCTCTTAAGCACTACGCTCATGTTATCCTGTTATGAAAAATGTATGAATTGTTATGAAAAATGTAGAACCGACTCTATCCCGGTTTCACCTGCTGACTCAAAAGCGTTTATGTTGATCGAGATGCTCCCAACTTAAAGCGATATGAGGAAAATGCCCATTGGATTGTTTGGGAGAAAAAGGACGATGCCGCCTTTGTAAAACCGCATCCCCTCTTTCTTGGGATGTTAATTGAGACATTTGAAGAAAGAATATCAAAAACGAATTTTTCAAATACTTGGTTTAGATGCGGGCTGAAAGTGTTAAATGGTTGTATTCGCTTTATTAACCGGCTTTTCTTCTACTGCCTCTACGGCAGAATGTATTGCTTCTGACGTAGTTCTTCTGCTGAAACTCTACTAATATCCAATAAGCTTGTATGTTTGCATTGCCTTTTTTAGTTGTAGACCTTTTTTCTATTTGTTTCACACCAAAGCTCCGGCTTTCTTTTTATTTTGAACTTGTTTATTCGCAATGCCATCACTAAGACTTTCCCTCTAACCCCGAGGTCGACATAACTCCCACAAATTAAAGAGTTTGTTTTGAGTGTATATGTGAAGCCAAGCAGCAACTTGTTCATCTGAACAATAAAAATACATCGTTTCTCTTTTCTTTTCTTCAACAAGAGTTCTCACTTCGCCATTGTCACCTCATTGCTCAAAAAAAAAAAAAAAAAAAAAAAAAAAAAAAAAAAAAAAAAAAAAAAAAAAAAAAAAAAAAAAAAAATACTGCCAAACCGGTTACTCGCATAGTAGGTGATTGTTCGCATTCGAGAAGCGCCCAACTCCTCAATCTTCCAATTGCAAAATATGAAGAGAGAGAGCAAATAAACATCAGCAAATATGAGGCGAACACTACTAGTGGTTCCAGCAAAATAATAAAATCAGGCATAAGTTTGTGGGTCAGTAATATGTGAAATTGTTTTATATATGTATGTATATACAATTCTTTTAAATGCGGACAGCGGAGTGGACTGAGAATGTCAACAACTACGACATAGGAGACGGTGTGTAATATGTTAATCTTTTTGTGTGAAAGAAACACAATAACATTTAAAATTTTACTCTTATATAGAGTAATAAAAATATTCTAAACTTTTCGAATTTTTCGTACAATTATATTTCGATATGCTTAGTAAACGTTGTTCTGCCCAACTACTAAAGGTCCCACGCTACGTAAAGCGAAAGTTGAATGGTCAGCTACACCATTAATAAGTCTATTTGGATTGTCAAAAAAGAAATTCCGGACTTTTAGTCCCTATTAAGTACCGTTCAATAAAAACAAGTAATATTCCACCAATTCGAACTGATGCCTTTGTCATCACGGATAATCACCAAAATATTATAGCAGTAAGAGGAAAGTACTTTAAACCGCCTTTAGGAAGTCCATTAAGATAAATGACGTCTTTGTCCCGTATTTTAAGTATACATATATGTAGTAATATTATCAAACTATAAAAGAACTTTAAACTTTACATCAAGCTACCTGGCTGTCTCCGGATCGAAAAGCCAACAACCAGATCAATCAAAAAAGACAAATCTAGTATCGTAATCACAGAAAAAGGACAAACAGAACACAAAATCAATACCAAGACCTAGCTACATATCCTTCTTTATTTTAGGTTTACATATTTTTCGTACATTCGGTGTACGCTAGCTTTAGAATAAATTCAAGCAGGAATATTTCAACTGATACACGAAGTGGACATAGAGGAATATCAGAAAGCACTAATGGATTTAAGTAATACGATTAAAACTAAAATTAGAAAAGAGAATTCACTAATTCCTATCCTCTTTGGTGAACTGAAACTGACACAAACCTACTTAATGAGAGTAAAAAATTTGGGAAATCAATAAACGAAAAAGGAACAGTCTGGAAATGGATTGCGGGAAATCCTGCACACGACGACCTAATAACACTAGAAAATCAAATTAATATCATAATTGAAAATAAAAACGAACAAATAACAATTGATAAAATAATTTAMGACAGAATTAATAATATTTCTGCAATATCAAACAAAATGTTGAAAGAAGCACAAACAAATGAAGTTGTACAATATAATCTTGCTATTGAATCAAATAAAAATTAAATAATAAGAAAAGAAGAGATAATCAATATAGACAGTTAAATCTTATATAATATTTTGTCAAATGATAACGTTTAGAAAAAATATGTTAAACTTGCATCAAATGAAACTATGTTATTATACATGATTTGAATACCAATATCCAATATCGACGTTTGTGAATCTATTGTGATATAACCAATAAAAATAAAAAGGAACGTGTTTGTAAGAATAATAAAACATTTGGCATTAAGAACAAATGTAACGAATATAATAATATAAAAATATGTAGTAATAAGAATATTATAGACACAAGCAACACTACCTGTGTCCCACGTCTCCTAAAGAGGAAGCCGGCAGAATTTATTTTAATAAATAATCAACACATACCATGGGTAGAAAATGTATCACCTGGCATTATCTTACTAAACCAATAAAACGGTACGATAAGAATTGACAGCYAAAACATAAATCTTTCCGGATCATATGCAGTATAATACCATAATGGTGTGGTTACAAAACAAAACATACTCATTTAATGAAAAATTTTGCAGAAAACCGCTGGCTACAATTTTAAAACCAAATAAACCATCGTTTCAAGAGAAGAAGAAATTCTAAGTTTGTAAATGATGAAGGAACTTCATCTAAACAATACACATCATTTGAAAACATTAAAAATAGCGCACACTGCAGCTTTAGTTACCAATTTTTCACTCATAGTTATCTGCATGGTGAGCATAATAGCAATTATCACCATTCTGATTCAAAAAAAATAAATGCAAGGCAAATATAACAGAATTATCACATAAGGTTTAATTATTTTATTTATTTATTAAAAGAAATACAATTATAAATATTATATTACCCATAAAATATAACAGCACTACCGGCAGGGCCTTCGGCTGAGGGACTAAATTAATTTGTACATTTAGTTATCAAGTACTATGATATCAAGTAATTATGAGTTAGGGTTATGACTAATGCTTAAATATTATAGGTACATATGTACGTGTATTACAGATATACATGAGTTATAAATATTACAGC
>NW_017535897.1:220707-222702 GCF_001853355.1 Bactrocera latifrons | reverse complement strand
TTTTAACATAGAATTTTCGGACAATAATATTTCATCTGCTTCTTTATTAGTAGATTTTGATAGTTGGTTGCTTCTAATTCTGGAAGTTTTACAATGTAAACTATAGCTGTTATTATGTTATTCATTATGTAATACTGATACTTCAGCGAACTCTAACAATTCTTCGACTGACAGAGTTCTTATATTTTTTTTTAATATTTTGTGAACTTCTTGCAATTCTATTTCGTTTAAAAGTAAAGTATTTATTATATTTTTTGCATTTGAAATTGTAGTTAAATCATTAATTGTATTCTGTAGTTGTTTATTTATAATGGCCTGGTTGTTATTGTTTGTATTAGGGCTATTGAGATTGTTTTGTATTATTAATATATCATAATGATCTGCATTTCCTGCAACATATTTCCAGGCTGATTCAATCCAATTTATTGATATAGTTCGGCGGTCTTGCAAATTGAGTGTATTTAATGCAGTGAGTGATTGTACTACATATTTCGTGAGTTAGAGTATGGAAGAGGTAACTTGTTTTAAGATCTTTAATGGTATATTCTCGAATTTGTAGAGGTTCGATTTCTATTTGCTGAAGATCTATTAAGTGGATTAATTTGATGGATGATGTTGGTAACTTCCCTATTCCTTTACAGATGGTAATGGTGTGTGCGTCCGTATAGTTCGTAATGTCGAGATTTGCCTTTACATTGGCAACCACAATAAGGGTAAAATTATCATAGAACAGTGAATTATAAAAGGTTGGATACAATTTTTTCTTGTTTTTTTGTTATTAGACTTTCTATTCACCTTCAGGTTACCAACTAAACATTTTTGATGTTACTTTTGTGAACAACTCTCCCATTTTCTGTAATTTGTTTGGTTTCTTTTACAATTTCCTTTTTATATCGTGGTGACAGTTTAGATCCTAATCTGCTAGTTTGCTTAAGGAATATTGTCTGCCCTGGTGTGTAASTTTTAATTGAAGAAAAATATTTCTAGGGGGCGTTTTATTGTTACGGAATGTATTGAGTAATTGTAGGCATAGACTGCTCTGTCCAATACTTCGTCAAATGTCCGTTGGACCTGTTTTGTTTTTAAGCATCTCATAAATTCTGAAAGGGTGGAATGGAATCTTTCAACGTGTCCGTTTACAGAGCTCTTTTAGTGCGAAGCTTTAAAAACATTTATACCTAGCTGATCTTTCATCATGAAAGTAATAGTTGCAGAATTAAGACACTTTTCGCTATCTACTATAACGCACTTGGGTACTCCATAATAAAATAAAATGTCGTGCAAAGTTTTTTTTATATCTTCTATTGATTTGGACTGTACTATTCTTGCTTGTGCAAGTTTTGAACATTTACCTATTGCTGTTAAGACTAATTTTTTTCAGTTGAGAACATGTCTATGTGAAGTGTATGTCCAGGAAACTCAGGTATTGGGGTTTCTGTAATTGTTGGATTTGGAGGATGTCTATCATATAGTATGTCTCATAAATCTTTTCATGTGACAACATTTGACGAAGTAAAATGTTCAAAATGAATTTTGAAAGTAACGCACATATTTATTTAAGAATTTTTTTATAACATAATAATTTTCATTATATTATTTATTATTTCTAAACCAAAAACAATCATATTTTATAGAGAAATAAATTAAAAACAAAAAATATCTTATTCTGTTCTGTCTCAAAATTTTTTTCACATTTCACCACAATTAAAGTTCCAATACGTCCACGCGAGCGTTTTTATGTTAATATTTGGTGTGACCACCTGCAGCATCTACTACACATTGTAGCCTCCGTGGCATCGTAGAAATTAGTTTTTTATGTCATATTCGTGTGGGATCGTTTCCCACTTTGGTGCACTGTATTAGTGTGCTTTGGTTTGTAGGGAACAGTTTTGCCACTTCTTTTTCCAAATATGCCCATAAGTTTTCTATAGGGTTGATGTCTGGGCTTTGCGCAGGAGTATCTAGCACTTTTGAGTAATTATATAGCAACAAAGT
>NW_017535897.1:210304-218957 GCF_001853355.1 Bactrocera latifrons | reverse complement strand
GTCATTAATTATTCTGATTCTCTGCCTAATGCCAAACAGCCTATCTTATTAAGGATCAACGATAAATGTTTATAGACGGCCTGATGAAATTCTTCAATAGAGTGGTTAGCACCTTGTGCTATAGTGGTCATTCGGTACTCTAATATACTCAAGTCCCTTTTGTCTGCATAGTGTAGCGTAAAGCATTTGGAGATGGCGCTCCAATTTAAAGGCACGTTGTACGATTCTAACGCAGTGTCTGAATTACCAGTTATTTTATTTCGAATAGTATGCAAAATAACAAAGTACTTTGCCGTACCAACTGTGTGTTCGTAYGTTCTTAAAATCTGTGTAAATTTTTTTTTCCATGAGCCAAACTCGGCTAGGTCACCGGAAAATTCTCTTAGACTTTTTATTGGTATTGGTATCGGGTACTTTGTCTAATTCTCCTAAATTACCTAAGTGCTCTTTTCAATTCATTGACATTCTACATTAGTAAACTCAAATGTTTGATTTTGAGTCTGTTGTAACAAATTTGGTAATTGTTCATATAAAACTTGCCGAATGGCATTTGTTAAATCGCCAGGTTGGGTCAAATTTCTATTGTTTTGAAATGTCACTTATCTTTGTATGTGTCCTTGTCGTTGGTGGGGATTTTCTTCAATATTAATTATTAGAGGTCTAATTAAATTGTTTGGATTAGCCATCCGTTTTTTCAAAATTTAATTTTATATTATTAACTTAATTGGAGTATTTTTACTACCATAAGTTTATTCCTGACTCATTGACATTATTTTTAATTATTATGATTATTTTTTTTGTAACCACTATCTGGTTTTACCTTTTTATCCTGGAGGGTCCTTTGGGTAGGAATCGCAGAATTGGGTTAAATAATACTACTTTTGCGTACAAAACTTCGTTAAGTTAATTTTTTTGCAAAAGTAAGAGCTATTATATTATTATTGCTTTACGCCCTTTTTAGAAATATATTATTTATAATTTTAATTGCTTCAAAATACAATTCGATTCTTTTTTCAATAATTTCCACTTTACTTAAGGATATAATTTAAGCTTTTCCAGATAATATTCACTTTATAATTTTAATTTGTGATTTAATATAGTAATAAGATTTTATAAATAACTTTCATTGCTATTTTTTGGTGTGATTGCCCTTCTTGGTAGCCCGGATCTCTCCCGTTTGGTTCGTCTTATCCCTACTAGGGATCCTGCCTTGGAGTAGATGGTGTTCTGCGGGCTTGTCTTGTAACTTGCAATCCACCGATGTCCAACGAAGTTCAATTTTTAAGTTTTCTACCCTCGTTGGTCCCTGCTCTCGGGCGCCAGTTAAGTTTAGCTTTATTGAGTTAAGAAATGTAACTGAACATAGTATCTTAAAAGTACCCTAAACTAGCTGTGATTCAACGGAAGCGGCGTCGGCGTTCTTAACGGCAGAATTTAGCGGATGTTGAGTGGTCAGCAGAATTTACAATATATTGATGTGGATGATTGTTTATTTTATATGTTTACAAGGGAACTGTGTGGACGGCATTTCAAACTCCTTACGTACAGCTGCAACCGAAACCATTGTTTTTCGGAAAGTGCAAAAGAACAGCTGGTACGACGACGTTACGATCGACCACAGTACGTGCGGGATGGGATAGATACCGAGAGTTGATGAGGGAAGCGAGACGAGTTTGTAGACAGAAAAAGAAAGAGGCCGAAATGCGAGAGTACGAAGAGCTTGATAAGCTGGTCGACAGTGGTAATGCTCGAAAGTTCTACGAAAAAATGCGGCGGCTTACAGAAGGTTTCAAGACCGGAGCATACTCTTGTAGAACCCCCAAAGGTGATCTAGTCACCGATGCCCAGAGCATACTTAAATTRTGGAGGGAACACTTCTCCAGCCTGCTGAATGGTAGTGAACGCACAACGCCAGGAGAAGGCGAACCCCATTCCCCAATCGATGACGACGGAGCAGACGTTCCATTGCCCGACCAGGTAGAAGTTAGAATAGCAATTACCCGCCTGAAGAACAACAAAGCGGCAGAGGCCGATGGATTGCAGGCCGAGCTATTCAAACACGGCGGCGAAGAACTAATAAGGAGCATGCATCAGCTTCTTTGTAAAATATGGTCGGACGAAAGCATGCCCAACGATTTGAATTTAATTGTGCTATGCCCAATCCTCAAAAAAGGAGACCCCACAATCTGCGCCAACTACCGTGGGATAAGTTTCCTTAATATCGCATATAAGGTTCTATCGAGCGTATTGTGTGAAAGATTAAAGCCCACCGTCAACAAACTGATTCGACCTTATCAGTGTGGCTTCAGACCTGGAAAATCACCAACCGACCAGATATTCACCATGCGCCAAATCTTGGAAAAAACCCGTGAGAGGAAAATCGACACTCACCACCTCTTCGTCGATTTTAAAGCTGCTTTCGACAGCACGAAAAGGAGCTGCCTTTATGCCGTGATGTCTGAATTCGTCAGAATCGGGAAGCACCTCTCCGAGCCGTTCGATACCAAACGACGTTTTAGACAAGGCGATTCCTTATCGTGCGATTTCTTCAACCTGCTTCTGGAGAAAATAATTAGAGCTGCAGAACTAAATAGAGAAGGTACAATATTCTATAAGAGTGTACAGGTGCTGGCATATACTGATGATATTGATATCATTGGCCGTAACAACTGCGCCGTTAGTTCTGCTTTCTCTTGAATGGATAGGGCTGCGAAGCAAATGGAAAACTCTCCAGCTCTAAAAGTATTCGACGCAGAACCCGCCGTGGGAAGCAAAGGAAGACCTCCACTCCGTTGGAAGGATCAGGGACCCTATTCTGAATTTCGATTAGTAAATGTATTCTATTCGAAATTCGGATCCACTTTATAATTACGCGAAAGGTGTATCACCCTGTGCAAGAATAAATATGTACACTTTTTGTTTTTGCTTTCAACAACTCAAAAATTAACGAATATTTTATTCGAAAATAGGAATTGAAAATCCGAAAATCGAGTTACAGAATATTAAAATTACATTATAATATTAATTACATTATAGTTACAGAATAGGCTCCTACACGCTTATGTGTGACTGTACATGCAGTTAATAGGTATGACCTCGGCATTTATTTACTAGTACCTATAATTATATGGTAGTTGATACAAATATTCCAATCGAGAACAGCTCGAGATACACTGATTGCACTTAACATCTTATGGAGACTAAATTTGTCTTGAACGGAAACACTGTTCGATGGTGCCAAAGGTTTCGTGTTCGATCCCTTGCTCGCTAAGTCGTTTGCTAGTTATACTATTGCAACCAGTTGCGGCAGTTGTTCACATAACAGTAGCGGTTGTACGTATCACCTAGAACTAATCGAGATAGATATACGGTTATATATATACATATGTATATATCTAAATGGTCATGATTACCAGAAAAGTTGAAATCCGGATGACTGTCTGTCTGTCGGTTCGTTCGTACACGTTGTAACTTGAGTAAAAACTGAGATATCTTGATGAAACTTGGTGTGCAGGTTCCTTGGTACAAAAGAAAATCGAGTTCGTAAATGGAAGTAATGAGACCGCTGCCACACCCACAAATCGTTATTAATCGAAAACATATAAAGTGCCATAACTAAGCACTAAATTAAATTATAAAATTCTAATTTGTCACGGGGGATTACAGTAGCAAAATTTGAAAAATTGAACGTGGCCACGCCCTCTAATATGTGACCCCGGTACCTATTGTTAACTCTTGATCGAAAATTTTAGTCAATGTGTAATATTAATATAATTGCGATTAAAAGATAACCCTTTTATTATAATGGTATGTCTGTATTCCAAAAATTGCTCAAATCGGGCCAATACTTCCGTGAGCCGCCATATATTCGAACTTCCTGGTGGTTTCATGCTGGATAAATCAGTCAATATTTGAGTATTTTATTGAAATTAGGAGAGCGTATTTTAATCATGGCAGTGCATCTTTGTGCCAAAAATGTAGAAATTTGAGTGAAACCCAGGATTTTCAAACATCCGGCTGACCCAACTCCTACTACATATTAACGACTTTCGTTTTTCTAATAAATCTTATGCCGAATTTGTCGGCCAGTGTATCAGTTATATAGAGTATATGTATATATATAACTTCTTAGAATCCGACTCTGTGGTTGACATTTTACATCTTAAGGTATTTCCCTGGCTTTAATTCTAGCTTGCTTGCAAGAGTATAAAATGTATGGTTGAACCCGAACTTAGCCTTTCCTTATATGTTTTTTTGATTTTTATGCCCTGAATATAGTACATTCAATTTGGCACGAAGTTTGTAGCACTCGAAATGAAAAGTCGGAGATCTTATAAAATATATACATTCATATATAGAAGATCAAAATCATAAGCTTGGTTTATTTGGGCATGTCTGTAAGAATTGTGCCAATTCTTTTGTTGTATTATTTTTTTTTTTTTGTCCATGAAGCTGTTCATTTGCTAATTTTCCGAAATCGGAAATCGGATACAGCGACTATACAAACTGAAACTCAAGACCCTGTATGAAATTTTTTTTGTTTGAGAAGGTACAAATTTTGGCATAGATAGTTTTCCAAAACAGCGCTACAGTCTACGAACAAATTGTTCAGATCGGACAATTAAAGTATATCTCTCCCATACAAATGGACAACTATAGAATATAGCTCACATTCAAACTGAGCGATCAAAAGACCATCTTCTTCTTCTTGATTGACGTAGTCACCGCTTACGCGATTATAGCCGAGTTAACAACCGCGAGCCAGTCGTTTCTTCTTTTCGCTACGTAGCGCCAATTAGATATTCCAAGCGTAGCCAGATCCTTTTCCACTTAGTACTTCCAACGGAGTGGAGGTGTCTTCCTCTTCCTCTGCGTGCATCCCGGAGGGTACTGCGTCGAATACTTTCAGAGCTGGAGTGTTTTCGTCCAACAACAACATGACCTAGCAAGCGTAGCCGCTGTCTTTTAATTCGCAATGTCGTCGTATATCTCGTACAGCTCATCCATCCATTCCATCGGATGCGATATTCGCCGTGGCCAACGCGCAAAGAACCTTAAATATTTCGCAGAACTTTTCTCTCGAAAACTCGCAACTTCGATCCGTTGTTGACATCGTCCAAGCCTCTGCACCATATAGCAGGACGGGAAATATGAATGACTTATAGAGTTTGGTTTTTGTTTGTCGGGAGAGGACTTTGCTTCTCAATTGCCTACTCAGTCCGAAGTAGCACCTGTCGGCAAGAGTTGTCCTGCGTTGGATTTCTAGGCTGACATTGTTGGTGTTGTTTACACTGGTTCTAAGATGACTGTCAACAGTGACGTGAGTGACTGTTTGTTTGATGACAGGAGATAGTTCGTCTTGCCCTCGTTCACTGCCAGACCCATTTGTGTTGCTTCCTTGTCCAGTCTGGAGAAAGCAGAACTAACGGCGCGGGTGTTGAGGCCGACGATATCAATATCATCGGCATACGTCAGCAGCTGTACACTCCTATAGAAGAAGTACCTTCTCTATTTAGTTCTGCAGCTCGAACTATTTTCTCCAGAAGCAGGTTAAAAAAGTCGCACGATTGTCTGAAACCTCGTTTGGTATCGAACGGCTCGGAGATGTCCTTCCCGATTCTGACGGAGCTTTTGGTGTTGCTCAACGTCAGTTTATACAGCCGTATTAGTTTTGCGGGGATACCAAATTCAGACATCACGGCATAAAGGCAGCTCCTTTTCGTGCTGTCGAAAGCAGCAAGATTTTTTTCCAAGATTTGGCGCATGGTGAATATCTGGTCGGTTGGTGATTTTCCAGGTCTGAAGCCACACTGATAATTTCCAATCAGTTTGTTGACGGTGGGCTTTAATCTTTCACACAATACGCTCGATAGAACCTTATATGCGATATTAAGGAAACTTATCCCACGGTAGTTGGCGCAGATTGTGGGGTCTCCTTTTTTGAGGATTGGGCATAGCACAATTAAATTCAAATCGTTGGGCATGCTTTCGTCCGACCAYATTTTACAAAGAAGCTGATGCATGCTCCTTATTAGTTCTTCGCCGCCGTGTTTGAATAGCTCGGCCTGCAATCCATCGGCCTCTGCCGCTTTGTTGTTCTTCAGGCGGGTAATTGCTATTCTAACTTCTTCCTGGTCGGGCCATGGAACGTCTGCTCCGTCGTCATTGATTGTGGAATCGGGTTCGCCTTCTCCTGGCGTTGTGCGTTCACTACCATTCAGCAGACTGGAGAAGTGTTCCCTCCACAATTTAAGTATGCTCTAGGCATCGGTGACTAGATCACCTTTGGGGGTTCTACAAGAGTATGCTCCGGTCTTGAAACCTTCTGAAAGCCGCCGCATTTTTTCGTAGAATTTTCGAGTATTACCCCTGTTATCTCTGCTGCGACACGGCACTCCTCGCCGTACCAGTTGTTCTTTTGCACTGTCCGAGAACCAGTGTGGGTTGCAGCTGTACGTAGGGAGTTTGAAATGCCGTCCCACAGTCCCCTTATACCGAGTTGTTGACGAGTGCTCTCAGAGAGCAGGAGTGCAATCCGAGTAGAAAATCGTTCGGCTGTCTGTTTGATGGCGTGCGTTTTTTGCTGCACAGAGGCGGGTGTGAATCTTGGCTGCAACAAGGTAGTGGTCCGAGTCGATGTTAGAACCTCGGAGCGCACGCACATCTCAAACACTGGAGACGTGTCTTCCGTCTATCACAACGTGATCGATTTGGTTGGTTGTTTTTCGATCCGGAGACAGCCAGGTAGCTTGATGAATCTTCTTATGCTGGAATCTAGTACTATAGATAACCATATTTCGGGCCCCGGCGAAGTCGATCAGCCTCAACCCATTTGGGGATGTTTCCTCGTGGAGGCTGAATTTACCGACCATAGTGCCAAAGATACCTTCTTTGCCTTGGCATTAAAGTCGCCAAGTATGATTTTGACATCGTGGTGGGGCAGCTCTCATTCGTCGGGGCGTGGGCGCAAATCAGCGATATGTTGAAGAACCTCGCTTTGATGCGGATTGTGGCTAGACGTTCATTCACCGGAGTGAATGATAGTACTCGGCGACGGAGTCTCTTTCCCACCGCGAATCCCACACCAAACTTGCGCTTCTTTATATGGCCACTGTAGGAAATGCCACAAGGACCTACTCGTATCTTTCCTTGTCCTGTCTATCGCATTTCGTGGACGGCGGTGATGTCAGCCTTTTTTTTACGAGGACATCAACCAGCTGGGCAGCGGCACCTTCCCAATTAAGGGACCGGGCATTCCATTTGCATGCCCTCAATTCGTAGTCCTTATTTCGTTTGCCATGGTCGTCATCAAAAGTGGGGTCTCTAATCCGAGGCTGTTGTTGCGTTTTAATTGGGGTGGTTTTTTTTCGTGGCGGGTCCCGAACCCAGCGCACAACCCTGTGCAGGGAATGTTTCGCCTTCTCACTTTAGATCGCCTTCAAGCGGATGTTCTTTGGCTACCCAGAGGATACTTAGTCAAGGACCGGAAGTCGTGAGCTGCTTGAGTAAAAGAATAATTTCTGGCCACTCCCAAGTGAATGGCGATCAGAGAACTTTCCTCACCTGCCTGAACTTATACACATGACTCCATCCTAAAACGATCAAAAGACCTAACTAACCTTAATTCGACTTGAAAGTTGTTTTAAACTTACATAGATATGTTACAAATCATGAATAAGTTACAATTATATCTTCTTGACTTATATTGAAGGCCATAAACTTAAACCCAGTCTTATTGATATTTTGTTAGTTCGCGATAGCTAAAAATATATTAAAACCACTTCAATTAAAATTTAATATAGCGAGTTCATATAGAAAACGTCAACTACAGGATATTGGGAATTAGAGGATTAAATTCGACTTCATTCTAATTCAGTGTTTTACCACATAATATTTAAAGAAACTTCTGCCTTTAGCTCCATTAAACTATTAATTAATATTAATTATTAATAATATTTTGACCATTTTGAACGGTTGAAATACAGATGGAAAAACGGAAATCATTTTGTGAGAAAGGTTCGGATTGATTGTAATACTTTTGACATTGCTCTGGTATAATAGAGGTCATTTTTTGAAATAATTCTATATGTATATAAATAATACCCAAATGGTCGTTGGGGGTAGTACTGACTCGTTAATCTGTCACAGATACAATCACCAATTATACGGAGCAAAGTCTCCTGATGTTCGAAAATCCTGATTTAAGTTTTATGAGGGATAGTTCAATTTCAATTCATTTTCATTGAGATAAGTCATATTGGTCGATATATCCGGTATAAAGTTACCAGTCTAAATTCTTTATATTAACTACATGTGGGCTAAGGAAAGTATCCCCCGAGCCAAATTAGTGTTGTAATTTAGTTTAGTGCTTAGTTACAGATCGTCTTCCATCTCCAAGTTTCATTTAAATATCCTAATTTTTACTCAAATTACAGCTTAGATAATTAATTACTTATTTATTATTATTTTGATAATAAAATTGAACAATTTGTAAAAGATATTCTTGCGCATATCTTTTCATGACGAAATTGTAAACCTTACAAAATACAATATTAACAAGTAAGGAAGGGCTAAGTTCGGGTGTCACCGAACATTTTATACTCTCGCATGATAAAGTGATAATCGAGATTTCAGGCGTGGTTGTGAACCGATT
>NW_017535897.1:178062-210069 GCF_001853355.1 Bactrocera latifrons | reverse complement strand
TTTATTCAAGTTACAGCTTGCACGGACGGACGGACGGACAGACATCCGGATTTCAACTCTACTCGTCACGCTGATCACTTTGGTATATATAACCCCATATCTGACTCTTTTAGTTTTAGGACTTACAAACAACCGTTATGTGAACAAAACTATAATACTCTCTTTAGCAACTTTGTTGCGAGAGTATAAAATTAAACGATTTTATGGGTAAAGGTTGTCGTTGGGGTTCGATCCGATCTAACCGCACTAGCAAATCTTCAGAATAATACTCCATACAAATATAATATATATAAGTACAACAACTTGGGAGAATGACATTTATGGTAATCTTAATTGGTATTAATATGATGCCCAAGCAGTCATTGCGAAATCAATTTGTCCCGAATGTATATTTATAACCGTTACATGAACAAAATGAAATATGGCAATTGATTTTATATTTGATGTAATATGTTTTTTCATATATGTATGTATGTTGTCGGTGGTAATAAATATGTTTCCTTGGTTGATTTTAAATTTATGAGAAGATTTAAGGATATAAGTATGTAGATCATGTAAACAATTTTAAATTATTTTCTGGATTGTATACATAAAAGAGCACGTCGAGTTGTACGGGATCGGTAACGAATCTTAAGCTCTAACGCATTGTTAATGCAATGTTCCATTCCAAAATTTTTAGTCTTCAAGCCCGAGTATTTCTAGCAAATTTATTTGTTACTGTATTGACTAATATGGTATATGCTATAATTTGACGCAAAGATGAAACAAAGTGGGTGCATATCCTTGCTTATGCATTTCACTTGCCAAACTTAAATAGACATTTATTTTGTTATGTTGAAGACCCAGCGGCAAAACCGCGTCAATTTGGCAATCTAAGCATTTGACTGGGAAAGTCGTATTTATTTTCGTTTGCTGGATATTTTAGTGTGTTTTATTGTTTATTGCCTATTTCCAGAAAATATGATTACACAAGCTGTGGGGGAGATAACATTGTTATCATTGCTATGTCAAAGGTGAAACTTAAAAATTAAATTTTATTGGAAATTAATGGAAAAACTGAAATTGCAGATTGAAACAGCTCAGATACAGCAGACAGCTTATATTGTAATAAAGCATATAATAAAACTTTCGAAGTGATACTTTGATATTATTGACATTTTTTGGAAATAATCTTTAGCAGCTTCTTTCTAGATCATCATTCACGAAATCGGAAAACACCCATTGGTTCAATTTGTTTTGTATATTATTACAGCCTCACAAACTTCGGTGCTCCCGGTAGAGATAGCAGTTTTTGTATAATATCTTAAAATATAATTAAACAAGGAAGGAAGGGCTCAGTTGGGGGCAACCGATCATTCTATATTCTTGCAACTTGCAATACCAAGGCCAGGGAAATACCTTAAGATGTATATAACTCATACACTGACCGACATACTCGGCACAAATTAGTTAGTTAAACCAAAATCATTACACCAGATTTTACGTTATAACTGTTATCATTCCACATACTACAAAATTGTTGCCTGGGTTTCATTAAGGTACCTTCCATATAATCACCAATCATATGGAGCAAAGTCAGTCAGATATTTGAAAATCCTGGTAATATTTATATGGGGGCTAGGCCAATTGTATTTATTTTAAGCACAAAGATATACTGTTATGAGTAAAATATTTCTGTAATTTTCAATGAGATAACTCAAATATTGGTCGATATATCCCAACATAAATCCTTATATTATCAACTTAATCCATTTTTTATACACAGAATTGCTATTGTCAGGAAAGGATTATGTCTGAATTTCAATCTCACACATAGTTCGATGTTGTCGATTGAACAGATTTGGTTGGATTTGGCCTTAAAAGGGCATACTTTGAAGGAATTATTATCCTCATGCCATCTCGGAGGTAAAATTTAATGTCTCTAGCGTAATTAGTTATTGATAGATTGCGCTTTAAGTAGTTTTGAACAGTACCGTTCGGTTATCCTCCGATTTCATCGATTTTTACATTGTCGCTAAAAGTTCTTATAATATTTGCGGAGAGAAAATTTATTTGTTGTAGCTTTAATAGTTTATGAGATATGTACATTAAACTTATTAGAGGTACCGTAAATAGCATATCAGTCAACATGTTAAGAAAATTAGAGAACGTGGAATATACATATACATATTTTAAATAGAGAGTGTGTGAAATGGCCAGTGGGTGATCTTCGTAAAATTGTCTGGAAATTATATAATGTGTGCCCAGAACATTTGTAAATATAATAATTTAGCCTTTTTGTATTAATTTATTCCACATAAATCTCATTTGAATTAACTACGCTGTCTTAAATATAAATATATCGGATGTGAAACAAAACGTGTAATGTAAGTTAATAATATACAAAATATAATAATAATCCTTTCACGGTAATTGTTATAAAAAATGATGAATACAGTAAGTAAATTCAAATAATTATTTAAAACCACTTCAAGCATATTCTCATATGATAACTAAAACTTTTTAAATAAATACCGGATTGCCAAAAGCTCATGTTAACTTAATTTGCTCAATTTTTTTACGCCGCATTGTTTGTTATTTGTCTGGTGCTTCGCTATGAAACACCTTTCTCAGACTACATGCGGTACGTGAAAATGCGTTAACTGGACATTCTAACTTGTGTGTAGGTATGTAGTTCAAGGGCGTCGATTTCATAACATTCGCCTTACCAAACCTGTCTAGTTTCATTGGAGCTTCGTCAAATTGAAGGTATGTATTAATTAATGTAATTCTAATTACATCAGCGTTTGAACTGACTTTGAGCAACATTGTCTGTTTATGCACTGCATTGCAAGGTGTAACACCCATTTTTGTATTATTTACATTTAGTTGTGAAAATCGAATACATATGGTACATGCATTTACGATTTAACGCAAATATGTATAATAGTTTTAATGATTTTCCATTCACATAAAAGTTTTTAAATTTAAAGTTTTTAACAATCGAATCGTATCGCCGATTCTAAATTCTCTGAAGATATCTGCCGCCATATGTACAAGTATGTATGGCTATGTTTACGAAGGTAGCAATTCGACTTTTAATAAAAACTATTTTTGTTCATGATTAAATACATCTTTACTTCTTTACTGACGTGGACACCGCTTACGCCGTTATAGCCAAGTTAACAACAGTGCTGCAGTCGGGAATGATGGGGGACTTGTATAGTTTGATATCAGTATCAGTGGCATGCCAGCAGCTGAACACTCTTATAGAATATTTTACCATTTCTATTTAGCTCTGCAGCTCACATTATTGAAGAAGTCACACGATAAGGAATATCCTTCTGAAACATCGCCTCGTATCGAATGTTTTGAAAAGGGTTTTCCCAGTCCTAACGGAACTTACACAGCCGTATTAGATTTGCAGGGAATACAAGTTCAAACATAGGGGCAGTACCTTTTCGTGCTGCCGAAGCCTCTTTAAAATTGACGAAGAGGTAGTATGTGCCGGTTTTTCTTTCACCAGCCTTTTCCAAGATTTGGATCGTGACAATGTGGTCGATTGTAGATCAGTTTGTTGACATTGGGCTTCAGCCTTTCACACACTATGCACAATAAAACCTTATATGCCATATACTTTTACCAAAGTAATTGGTGCAGACTGTGGGGTTCTCCTTTTTGTGAATTGGGCTGAGTATACATATCTCTAAAGGAGCTAATTCATGATCCTTAATAAATCTTCGAACTTCGTCATCGCCGGACATTAGAACGTTTGATCTATCCTTATCGATTCGGGGATCTGATTCACCATTTCCAGGTGTTTTTACTGCTGTTCCGCAAGTTTGAGAAGTGTTCTCTATAATTTCAGTATGCTCTGAACATCAACTACTAGAGCACCTTGGGTCCTACAAGAGTATGTGTTGGTCTCAAAACCTTCCGTTAGTTGCTGCATCTTTTCGTAGAATTTTCGAGCCTTACCACTGTCGGCTAGCTTCTCAAGCTTTTCATCAATCACAACGATGATCGATCTGGTTTCGAACTTTTGGATTCGGAGGCAGCCACGTAGCTTTCTTGTGTTGGAATGTAGTACTGCAGTCAACTATATTTAGGGCTCCTTCGAAGCCAATCAGTCTCATCTCATTTGCAGTTGTACCAAAGTTGAAGAAGGCATCTTTGCCCCCTTGGCGTTAGCACACTTTTTACCGGACATTGTAGGTACATGGTACGTTTGCTGTGGTCGTCATCAAAAGTGAAGACTTTCATTCGAGACTGTTGTTGCTTTTTCATTGGGAGTGGTTTCTATGTGGCGTGTCCGAACAAAGCTTTTTTGTCAATGCTAAGTTTAAAATTTTTATTTAAAGCCAATTTAAATTTGTTGCTCCTACTTTCATGCCTGTTTTCTTTTCTGGGAATTTGTTTTCTCCATGCGAGCTTTCTGCCTAAGTAAATGCCAAGATAGGTTACATAATTTGCTTCTTTAATCGGCTGATCCATTTTTTGTCCTAGAGTAAGCATCCTCACTTTTGTTAATTTACATACATTTCTTCGCCAGTTGGCTAACAATTCTTCGACCAAAGCTAAATGTTCCTCTAATTGTATCATCCGCAAAAGTTGATGTTAATTCATTATTACTGATTGGAATATCTGCTCTATATATGTATATCTTATAGTGTTGGGCCTAGCACACTCACCTGACGTACGTATCGGACGTTCATCTGAGAGAAAATTAGCTACTTTAACAGCCAATGAGTATTTTTTTCTGATAAAACTCTAATATTTTATATGGAATAATGTTTTAATTGTATATAAAACTCCTTCAGGCCACATCTTATCGAATACCTGAGCTACATCAAGGAATATCTCTAAGTAATTTCTTTAGTAATTTTATTGTATTATTTTCGTGGAGGAAAGGAATATCTTTGATAGTAATACACTTTTCCAAATATTTTGGAAAGACAGGATGGGAGACTTATTGGTCTGTAATCAGAGACCTGTGTTAACCCTTTCCCTGGCTTATCTATCATGACTAACTGCGACTTTTTTCTTGAATTTGGATAATATCGGAAAGTGAAGATTACGAGTACATTATATACTCATGCGACATGCAAGAATCAAAGGAAATAGCTTAAGATGAAAAACGTGAACCAGAGGATCGGAATCTAAGCAATTCTATATATGCATACATATGCATTATCTCAATAATATAATTGATCGACATATTCGGCATAAGATTTGTTAGAAAAACGAAAATCATTATACCTAGTATATGAGAGCTGGGGTAGTAACGACCTGAATTTATCCACATATTAACTATTATTATGACACACATTAAAAAGATGTTCCCGGGTTTCATTAAGATATCTCACATAAGATACCTAATACTAATATTTATATGGGGGCTAGGTCAAGTCTTCGCCGAATTGTATATATTTTGGATACAACGATTTACTGTTATGGGTAAAATACGCTATGTAATTTTCATTGAGATAACGAAAATATTGGCCGATATATGCAGCATAAAATCACCCGAAAGTTTGAAAAACTTTATATTAGGTACATTAGGTTATACTAGGGTCTCAAGGGAGTATTGAGCCGATTCCATCCATTTATTACTATTGCAGATAAAGTATTCTGCCTGAATTTTAATTGTTTATCTCAGACTTTCACCGATATTTTCGATTAAAAGCAAACTACAGATGCTGGGGTCCACATACTGGGTACCTAGGGGCTCGAACAGTTTTATTTGGATTTGGATAATTTTTGGTCGTAAGGTGGCATAATATAGAGGAAATATTAGTGAAAATATTTAGCCCGTTATATCCATTGCTTCTTGATTTATGTACTAGAAAGTGAAAGAATCAAATGGATTTAAAATTGTTTTTTGTTTTTTGGGAAGAAGGCTGGGTTGTGATCCGATTTTCACATCGTGATATAAGAATAAGGGAAAAATGCTACGCACTAAGTTAAAATCGGTCGGTCGGTTCCCATCATTAAATTTTCGCACCGGCTGCTATGAAACCTTCTCCTGCCATCTCGGAGATAAAATTTAATGTCTCTGGCGTAACTAGTTATTAATTTGTTGCACTTTTAGTAGGTTTGAACAGTACCTTTATATTAGGAATAAAAGGGCCTATGTTCCGATTCCATCCATTTTTACACTTCCGGTATCAGTTTTTATAATATTTGAGTTTTAGTAGTATAGGAAATATGTACAATATACTTATTAGTGGGAGGGTCACGCCCAATTTTTGAGCGAATTTCGTCCAGAAGTGTCCTTTACTATGGCAATCTCTTGTGTTAAATTACAGATTTATATCTTTAATGCTTATTTATGGCACCTTAAAGGTTTTAGGTTAATGGCGTTTTATGGGAGTGAAAATGGTCCGAACTCGCATTTATTTTACTAGGAACGCCAAGTTTCATCAAGATATCTCACTTTTTACTCAAGTTATAGCTTGCTCGAACGCACGGTCAGACAGACAGACAGGCTTCTTCTTCTTAATTGGCGTAGACACCGCTTACGCGATTACAGCCGAGCTAACAACAGCGCGCCAGTCGTTTCTTCTTTTCGATACATGGTGCCAATTGGATATTCCAAGCGTAGCCAGCTCCTTCTCCACCTGGTCCTTCCAACGGAGTGGACGTTTTCCTCTTCCTCTGCTTCCCCCAGCGTAGCCGCTGTCTCTTAATTCGCTGAACTATTTCAATGTCGTCATATATCTCGTACAGCTCATCGTTCCATCGAATGCGATATTCGCTGTGGCCAATACGCACAATACCATAAATCTTTCACAAAACTTTTGTCTCGAAAACTCGCAATGTCGACTCATCAGTTGTTGACCTCGTCCAAGCCTCTGCATCATATAGCAGGACGAGAATTATGAGTGACTTATAGAGTTTTGTTTTTGTTTGTCGATAGAGAACTTTACTTCTCATTAGCCTACTCAGTCCGAAGTAGCACTTGTTGGCAAGAGTTATCCTGCGTTGGATTTCCAGGCTGACATTTTTGGCGGTGTTTACGCTGGTTCCAAGATAGACGAAATTATTTACGACTTCAAAGTTATGACTGTCAACAGTGACGTGAGTCCCAAGGGATATTTCGTCTTGTCCTCGTTCACTGCCAGACCCATTTGTGTTGCTTCCTTGTCTAGTCTGGAGAAAGCAGAACTAACGGCGCGGGTGWTKAGGCCGATGATATCAATATCATCGGCATACGCCAGCAGCTATACACTCTTATAGAAGATGGTACCTTCTCTATTTAGTTCTGCAGCTAGAACTATTTTCTCCAGAAGCAGGTTAAAGAAGTCGCACGATAGGGAATCGCCTAGTCTGAAACCTCGTTTGGTATCGAACGGCTCGGAGAGGTCTTTCCGGATTCTGACGGAGCTTTTGGTGTTGCTCAACGTCAGCTTACACAGCCGTATTAGTTTTTCGAGAACCGACAGTCATCCGGATTTAAACTTGTTCGTCATCCTGATATTTTATACACTCGTTATTTGACAACACTTTAAAACGGTACTTTTGCGTTATCGAAAGTTTTTATTTAGAAATAAGTTAATTATTATTTATCAAAAAAATTAAAAATAAAAAAAACACATTCAGCTGTAGACAATATTATTTGGAAGTTAGTGATCTTTATAAAATGAGCGCGAAATGTAGGAGACTGGCATGCGATGAAAAACTGATACACATTTTTTTTAATTTTCTTTCATTTACTTTATAAATGAAATTAATGTTTACTTTTATCTTTCTTTAATTGAAACACGGCGTTTAGTTGCTTTTGTGTAATATAACTTAGTTTACTTACACTTACTGAAAAAATAAAAAAACTAAATTGAAGAAAATCCCGAACGAAGGAAGAAGTCCGAAAAATGGTTTTCATTCAATTGTAGGCAACGTGACATGAATTTGGTAACGTTTTCTGGGCACGCGAATATTTAAGGCAATATGATTACTAATTTTATGATAAAAATTATGAGGACATACGGATTTAACAAAAAACGTCCCTTGTACCCGATTGGCATATAAGGCATAATAGAGTACCCACATACTCTCTTGCACGAATTCAACCAATACTTGTAAATAATGTTTTCTAACTTGCTGATCAATAATTCAATTCACATATTAATTGAAAATATTATAATTACTATTATATATTTCTATTAATTTGAATAACTCCCTACTTTCAGATCTCCCTCGGAACGTTCTGGAAAAGGTTGCTGTGGTCAATGGTTTGCCGGACCACCGCTGCGTTCATTGATTGCAGTAGTGGCTCTGGGCGGAATTGCTTGTGCTCTGAGCGGAGCAGCGTTAGGAGCGACAAGCCTTGCAGGACCTCCGTCTTCGCACCTTACAGCTGCACTTCTCATGATAGGTATGTATTTACTTACAAGTATATACTATATACATACATATACTATATGTATATAAACAAGAACGGAAGTTCTAGGAACATTTATATTATGTATACAAAGCCATGACTACTTAATTTTATTAAAATATTGACCGGCATATAAAAATTATATGAAGGCATATTCAACACATAACAAAAATCCATATATCCAGCTGCTGCTGGGGTAATTGGTGAGCTGATTTAAAACATTTTTGGCATTTAAGCATGGTATGGCTATTATTATAAGGAATTGCTTTAGTTTTGATATCTTATAAATTGGCCAAAATATATGACATGAAGTCAACTGATAATTATAAGATCTTTACCTATTTTACACATTTTTGACATAGGGACAAATCTTTAAATTGACTGATATTTTCTGAAAAAAGTCGACCAAATATTCAGTATCTGTTTCAGCTAAATCAGTTAAGCCTTTCCCTAGATGTACACACTACTCTACCCGGAAAAAAGAAGCGCACCTTACTAATACCACCTTACTCAGGAAGATGTTACCACACAACGGCAGCTCACACCGCCAACCAACAAACATAATCCCACTTCAAAGAGTCGGTATTATTTTCCTCTACGGGCATAACCCCGCATCACTTCATTCGTTGAATTCATTCCCATTCTCAGCGATACTGCACCCTACGATTATACCCGATCAACGGAATGAGAATCAAAACATTGGAGGGATTCATTGTTACACATTTACCATCGGATTCGTTTAGTTGCAATAATTTTAGGGTAAAAGTAAATTATTATTAATTCGTACCCGAGATTAATCGGGTGTGGGTGATTAACACTAACTTGGACACCCAATTAATCATGAGTCTTTAAAACTTATGGGTCTATGGCGCCTTTTTTTTTTTTGGACATGAGATGTGCTACTTTGAAAAAACTAGTTTTTGTTCACTTTTTTATTTCTATATCTTTCTCGGTGCTTGATTTGTATAATGTAAAGTGAAAGAATTGGATGTATTGTGATATTCGTCCAATTTATTAGATAAAATAAGAATGCCAGCATAATATTATACCAAGTTTTGAAGAAATTAGGCCAGTAGTTTGTAAAGCTTTCACCTAAAAGTGTTGTTTGTGACTTATCTATACAATTCCCTGCCGCACACACTCGCGGCTCCCGACCCTGATCAATAACATAACTTTTTGAATCGGTTCGTAATAAAGAAAAATGCTATATTAGGAGTGCCAACATTTTTTGGTTTCCCTGTCAAAAGCAATATAAAGTGATTCTTATTACTAAACTTGGCTAACAAAATTTGATTCGTTTTACTACCTTTCGCAGGCTTTGTTTTCACCAAAATGAAATATCTGCATAACTGTTTAAAATAGGCACATATACCATCTGATAATTTAAACAATACAAAAATGCTCGGTTGCATTGAAGCATAGAGCCAATGTACGTGGCACGTTAGAGGATGAAGTCGTGTGTAGAAGTTCACGCCATTGAGGAAAGTTCTCTGATCGCCATTCACTTGGGAGTGGCCAACATAAAGTTATGCGCAAGGTTTGGGACCCGCCACATAAAAAACACACCCAATGAAAAGGAACAACCAGCCTCGGATGAAAGGCCCCCCTTTTGATGGCGACCATGGCAAACGTAATAAGGACTACGAATTGAGGGCATGCACCTGGAATGTCCGGTCCCTTAATTAGGAAGGTTCCGCAGCCCAGCTGGTTGATGTCCTCGTAAAAATAAAGGCTGACATCACCGCCGTCCACGAAATGTGATGGACGGGACAGGGACAGAGACGAGTAGGTCCTTGTGGCATTTACTACAGTGGCCATATAAAGAAGCGCAAGTTTGGTGTGGGATTCGTGGTGGGAGAGAGAGTCCGTCGCCTAGCCACAATCCGCATCAAAGCGAGGTTCTTCAACATATCGCTGATTTGCGCCCACGCCCCGACGAATGAGAGCTGCCCCACCACTATGTCAAAATCGTAGTTGGCGACTTTAAAGCCAGAGTGGGCAAAGAAGGTATCTTTGGCACTATGGTCGGTAGATTCAGCCTGCACGACGAAACATCCCCAAATGGGTTGAGACTGACCGTCTTCACCGGGGGCCGAAATATGGTTATCTGCAGTACTAGATTCCAGCATAAGAAGATTCATCAAGCTACCTCCGGATCGAAAAACCACCAACCAGATCGATCATGTTGTGATAGACGGAAGACACGTCTCCAGCGTTTTAAATGTGCGTACGCGTACGGTCCTAACATCGATTCGGACCACTATCTTGTTGCAGCCAAGATTCGCACCAGCCTCTGTGAAGCTAAACACGCACGCCATCAAACACAAGAAGGGTTCGACGTCGAGAAGCTGCAATCACAACAAACAGCCGAACGATTTTCTACTCGGCTTGCACTCCTGCTCCCTGAGAGCACTCATCAAGAACTCGGTATAAGGGAACTATGGGACCTCATTTCAAACTCCTTACGTACATCTGCAACCGAAACCATTGGTTTTCGGAAAGTGCAAAAGAACAGCTGGTACGACGAGGAGTGCCTGCCCGCAACATTACGATCGAGAGGCCGAAATGCGTGAGTACGAAGAGCTTGATAAGCTGCTCGACAGGGGTAACGTTCGAAAATTCTGCGAAAAAATGCTGCGGCTTACTGAAAGTTTCAAGACCGGAGCACACTCTTGTAGAACCCCCAAAGGTTATCTAGTCACCGATGCCCAGAGCATACTTAAATTATGGAGGGAACACTTCTACACACACTAATCGTAGGTGCTCTGAATATGTCGTGAATTTATAGAGCCAATGCACGTGAATATTAGTAGTTTGCGTTCATAAATTTCTTAATAATTCCAGTAACATTCGATGTCGATAATATCCAAAATATTTGTGAAATTTATAGAAGCACGTATATCCATCGTAATAGAAAAGAGCCGTTACACAGCAGAGCTTCTATAAATTAGCCTTTTGAGAAAGCACCAAAACGTACTTAAACATATTAATACATATATTTTCACAAAATATTGGGTAGCGACCCAAGACAGTACACTGATTTTTTGTATTAGATTCATACAACTTTTTGTACTGAATGCATATTTTCATATGACAACTACAAAAGTTATTGTGCAATATTTTTTGGCGTATCTTTTAGTTGTGTCTTATTGTTCGTCGACCAACAAACGTTCGTCTCGAGCTTCGTCTTCGCATCTCTGTAGAGCGATTAAGTAGATCGTATCTGACTCACGTTTTGCGACTTTACTTCACTTAGGCGTCAATTACTCAAATCTTGGCAATTATACTTGTAGTGACCGTCATTTATTTGGTCATTCACGATAATGTGTAGAAGAGAGAAAGGAATAGATTGTTATAGGTGACGCAACCTCAAAACTTAATTGTTAGCGTTTCTGGTTTTATGGTTACATGCCATAATTACTTCACTACATGTTATATGAAAGCAAATAAACTACATAATGGCTTACTGCTTGCCATTATTATATTCAATTATTAAAGAAATATTTTGTGGAATCGGGAAGCTAATAAGCTTTACAGGAATATACTCTTTTTTGAATAGTATGGTTTATGCCGTTTTTGTAGAAATGCTATACTTTCACAAAACATTCAAATTGTAACCTTTTAACCCAAGGAAGTCTTTAAAATGATGTTTACGTATCGTGAATAATAGAAGTTTTTGAGAAGTTTAGGCAGAATAACCAATGTAGAGTTGGGATCTTGAAGTGGGCTACGCTTTTTATAAAAGTTTTAAGATGAAAACATGACCTAATTTAAAAGTGTACACTCATTACATCGACAAATACTCATATGTAGATATTTTAGAAATGATGTTAATCAGCCTAACCTACTTGTTTATGCCTCTTA
Source organism: Bactrocera latifrons (assembly GCF_001853355.1). Taxonomy (NCBI): domain Eukaryota; kingdom Metazoa; phylum Arthropoda; class Insecta; order Diptera; family Tephritidae; genus Bactrocera; species Bactrocera latifrons. The sequence goes on along the minus strand of NW_017535897.1, from coordinate 197,846 downwards.
ATATATACTGCCTTACGAACTTTGTAGTACTTATACATACATATATATATACTGCAGTATTTAAAAATTTTCAAATTTTAGGTGTTGGAGTTGTCCTAGTGACTGTAAGCGGTGTAGCATGGCGAATGACGGCACCGGGTGGACCACCATGTCTGGGCTTGGGTTCAGCAGTTGACTTTGCCCGTTGTGGCCGACGACCGTGTGGTCGTGGAGGAGGTAATGCGCATGGTTTACTTTATCCAGAGTTTCAGCATCGTCCACCACCACCTTCCTATCAGGCCAGTATGCAAGAATATAGACTGAGGTAAGTGTAAACTCAATGAAGAATCTTTAAACTCTTACCGCTGCTGAAGGATATATAAAAATTTAACTGAGAAATTCCTCAATTTAATTTTATTATAGATTTGCTTGCCCTTATATACAATTTAGAAATTTTATACTCTTGCAACCAGTTGCTACTGAGTATTTTAGTTTTGTTCACTAAACGGTTGTACGTTTCACCTAAAACTAATTGAGATAGATATAGGGTATTTACATATATACTTACGTTATTATGGCCCTATGCCTCTTTATTTGTTAGATGGTGACTTAAGACTAAATTTTCATTTTAGATCATAATTCTCAGAAAATGGGTGCAGTAAAAATTCTTCTGGGGTTGGGAACAAAGTTGTTGATGATTTTGTTTAAGATAAGTGGTCCGTTGCTAGTGTGAATTAGATATTTTGTATTCTGAACTGGTAGATTGAATACGTTCTAGGATATCATGTTGATCGTGGAACTGGTGTCAATAAGGCACTTTAAGGTTGTGTTTTTGTATTGTATTATTATATATTGGGGGCTTCCGGGGCTGTAGCCGAAAGTTTTCTGCTTGCTCGATATCTGGTTCTTGTGTGTTCTCATCTGTCTGTTGGAAAATTCTGGTTGCTGTTGTCTGTTTGGTCTTGGTGTTCCGGATAATAACTCGAATAGTCATAAGTCGGATAGTAAAGTGATATTTGCTGCTGATAAGCGGCTTCCTCCTAATGTCTTAACTCTTCAATACTCATTCTACTCTGATCGCTATTGGATGGTCTCACTCGCTTAGTATTTTGATTGGGTACAATAGAATTTGAATATGATGGATGTTGATTTTGATATTGGAACTGTTGTCCAAAACGGTTCTAATCAAATGTAGCTTGTCGATTGGGTTAGTTCGAGGTGTGTCTGGTGGTTGTTGGCTTGTTTAAGGATTATAATTTGGATGAAGTTAGAAATTTGGTTTAGGGTAGTTGGGTATTAGGTGTTGATATGATTTTTGATAAAATGGTGGCATTCGCCAAGTAGGGTATTATATTGGTGAATGATAAATAGGTTGGAAAGGTGTTGAATATTTTTGGGTGTTATAGTTGATCTGATTGGTGTTATGGTTTTGAAATTTTTTCGGCTTAGAAGAGTTTTGTTTCTGAAAATTTGTATTTGAATAATTAGGCTGTTCATAAATGCCTTTTTTTCCTGTAAGAGATTTATAAGTGTTCGCAAATCTGGTATGTTATGATTGCTGATTTTTAAATAAATGTGCGAGGCAACTTATCTATTAGAGATTCTATGCTTGATTTGATTAATAACGTTTTTTCTTCTAAGTTTTGTTCACTTCAAGCTTGATGGATAGTATTTGTCTGCGGTTCTCTGCTTCCTCCAAAAATGCTCGTTTTTGCGTTTTTATGGGGTCCTGCGAACTTATTCCAGAAGGATGCGGTTTGGGGTCTGGCGCTTGTAGTTGAGTATTAGCTGTCGTCTGAGGTTCGCTCAAGTTCTCATGTTATTAACTCCAATGCAGCGCATAGCATCTCCACTGATGCCGCGCTCGATACGTCCGAACAGGATCTGCTGTTGGCGTGCGTCTCCCGTAGCATAAAATCCCAATATGTAGTCGATTCGGCTAATAAAGGTGTATAATGTCTTTGGATCTCCTTCGAATTCTTAATTGCTGATTTCTTGATTTTTTTACTTTGTTGTGAAATTTTTAATTGTTAATTTCCTAATTGAGGTAACCTTTTGGACGTCCTCTCCCGAATTCTGTAGCGGCTTCCTGATTTTTATTCAGATTTTAGCCGTAATAGACTTTACGTTATACGGTGTCGCACTATTGTCGAAGATTCTGTTAGAACTAAGCACATTATTAATGTCGCGTTGGCGTCTATAAACGTGTTTTTTTTTTTTTGGTTTTTTTTTTTGTTTCTGATAGCATTGAATTTATCACCACCGTACATAATTACGGCATAAAAAAAAAAAAAAAAAAAATTGTTTTGAAATTTGAGTGCGTCTTTATTTGTTAAATGGTGACGTAAGACTAAATTTTCATTTCATCATTCGCAGGAATGAAACTAAATTTTCTTTTGAAATATAAACAAAGTATATTTGGCATAGCTATCTAAATTCCTTCTGTTGTTGTGAGTGTTGTTTTGCCATAGCCGCACTCAGAACACTTAGAGCATTAAGATCAAAATACTGTAAATAGTGTGTGTATGGCAGAATACGTCACTATATACATACATACATACATAAATGATCAGGATGACGGGAAAAGTTGAAATCCGGTTGACTGTCTGTCTGTCTGTCCGCCCGTTCGTGGAGGCTGTAACTTTAGTAAAAATTAAGATATCTTGGTACGTTAGGTTTCTTTCGGTAAATTAAGATATAAAGCTGTAGTTTGTAACAGAGGCTCGCATTGGCAAGAGCAAAATGGGTGTGGCCGAGCCCTCCAACAAGTTTAATGTACATAGTACGAAAATGGATGAAGTCGGAAGATAACCCTGTTCACTCCTCATATAACGGTACTGTTAAAAAGTACTAAAAACGTGATAGATCAATAACTAAATACGCAGAGACATTCAATTTCACCAACGAGATGGTATAAGATAGCTTTATGGGAGTTGGTGTAAAAAAAAGGGCGTGGCACCGCCTATATATAACGGGATTAAACTTTTCCAAATTAACCAGACATTTTTTAAATCCAATTACCTATACTTTTGACCCAAAATATCGGTGGATGTGTGAGATATAATTGAAATTCAGAGATAGTGCTTCTCAGGCAATGAAATGTCTGTATGTCAGAAATGAATTGAATAGGAGCAATACTCTCCTAATCCCCATATAATTAATGTTATATAAAGATAATCGAACTTCCGGGTACCATATATATCGGCCAATATGTGAGTTATCTCAATGAAAATGAGCTAACGTGTTTTAGCCATAACAGTGTATCTTTGTGAATAAAATAGATAAATTTGAGCGAAAACTTGACTTACGCCTTATATAACTAACATCAGAATTTTTGAACATCCAACTGACTATACTCTATATGATTAGTTTATAGCAAGTGACAAGTTAAAAGTATGTGGTATTAGATAGATAAAATCTGGTCGATACTACCCCAACTTCCATATAATCGTTTTCGTTTTTTTAACAAACCTCATGTATCTGTAAGTATAGGAGTTATGTATAGTCTATATATATTAGGGTGCTTTTTTTTAACTATTAATTTTTTTCAATCTCATCATGAAATTTCCCTGGAAATACCCTAAAAAAAAAATTCCCTGAAAATTTTAACCCTTAATATTAACATCAAGGACTGGACCAAGGTGTGTAAAAATTTTCCATTGAAAATACACGACAACCGTGCTTTTTTATCTTTAAATATCTATGGCTCAGAGGACTTTTATGGTATCACTTCGACTTTAGACACAGAATTGAACACTCTACAAAAGTCAAAACGCCGGGGTAGTAACGGGCTCTAAACCTGATTTTTCCATGAAATTCGCATTTTTTTTGTATATGAGATATATAAACATATAAATGATAAAAGCTATAGAAAAAGTAAACATGACAAACTTGTAGGAAATTTTGTTTCCTACAAAAAAGGTCCGAGGTCAAAATCGCTATCATTAATATTCGGGTTTTTAAGAAAGGCTGTATGGAATTTTCAAATATTTTTTATTACATACCATCTATGAAAATTCAATAAAGCCTTTCTTAAAAAGCCGAATATCTCGATTTTGACTTATAATATATAAGCTTGGATTCCGATCCTGTGGTTGACATTTTACACTTTAAGGTATTTCCCTGCCATTGATTCCTCCAAGTTGCAAGAGTATAAAATGTTCGGTTACACCTGAACTTAGCCCTTCCTCACCTGTTTATTACACCTTTTAGTATGAGGAAACGTTCTCAATGTCTTCTACGAAACCTTTTCATGGGTAAGGAAACTCTTTTAACAACTAACACCCTCATTTTATTCTCTGATGATGAGGAAAAATCGACCAATTCATTTGCAATTCCTCTAATTAATAAAATTTACCAACCTGCTTTGTGCAAAAACTGGATTAATACGCTTTGAAAATATATATAATACGCTTTAAAAATGTAATTTTTGTCCTTGTTAGAAAACAGCACTTTGAGAAAATAACAATCGAACCTGAAAACATACTGAGGAAAGAATACGTACATTTGACAGCCCGAATGTAAGACACCAAAACTGCAACATTTTCTGTAATTTATATTCAGAATTATTAGTAGTTTAAGCGAAGCGCTGGCTTTAATCATATCTCGTAGCTTGTACAGATAGACTTAATTTTTTTCACCTAACGGTTGTATATAACACTTCAAACTAATCGAGATGTAAGGATATACTTTTGATCTCCTAACATATTTATATTTTATATCCAAAAATATACAGGGCTGATTTTGATAAAATTTCTTCTTTTGTAGATTAAAATAAAAGTCTTGCGGTATTTTTTATTTTTTTTATTTTATAACGGTTTAATGACTCATGCCCAGCTCTTGACCGATGCTACGGCTACTACTATGCCGGTCTCTTTCGACCAATTCAGCGATTTTGTCGCAATTTCCGACGACAGAAACAACAATCAATCAAATAGCGCGTGAAATGAGCTTTCCAAAAAGGTGTAGGATGACCCGATGCGGCGAATAAAACTAGAATTACGTGCTCCCAGCGCCAACTAGCGAAAATACCGCACGACTTTTTTGACAACCAATATATAATTCAATGTTTCAAGCTATCATTTTACTTGATGGCTGGAAAATATTTAGTTCCCAAAAATACATATCCTATATTTAGTATTATCATTATTGGAATGATAATTTGAATTTAAAAAATATATTCTATCGAAATAATTCTCCGAGTATTTACTGTTTTATAGTTATTTAATCAAACCTTTCATGTCCAACTTGTTGTGTTAATGTATTTTCGCATTATTTTGTGTGAAGACTTTTGTTTCACAAACTTCATCTTCATTTTGAAATTCTTTTCATGGTGGCAATTGCGTTCGGTTTCAAATTAGTATAACACTGTTTTCGAAACTTTTACTTGTGTCATATATTTTTTTGTATGTAATATGCAAATATGTACACAAATATTTATAATATAATAGAAGTATTTTAGAAAATAGTGAAGAATAAAAATGAGCTAATGAAAAATATTTGCATCGCGTAAATAAAGCATACAAGAATTGAGATGTGAAAGTAAATGCGAAAAGAAGTGCTATTGCGAGTTACCGGACTGATGTAGCTTATGTGAGCAAAAGAAAATTTCCTGATAATGCAATACAACCTTCCGAGACATACCCTTACTTATAGGCCGAATAGAGATACCATATGAGAATAAAGTTTTATTTACAATATATGTTATATGTATGTATAATATCCTTTCAGACTCTTACTGTTGGATCGAGAGAGGCAAAATGACACTCGCGGCACTTCCCCACCACCAACATATCGCTCATATACTGGCAGTTTAATAAGGTAAATATAATACGAAAAAGAGTATTATCAAGTATCTAAAATAAATTAATAATTTCGGTAACAATCTTTGTATTTATGAATGTTTGAGAGTTCTTTAAGACATAAATATGTATACTTAATTATTAGTCAAAGTTCTATGGAGAAAAATTTAAGGCTAAATTAAAATTATGCCAGGCTATCAATGAGACGGTGACACTTTGGATAGCACCTACAAAGGTTACTATTAGTAATGGGAAGAATTCACTGTAGAGATGCAACAAGAAGACTATATGCTTCTGATTACATATTTTTGTTATATGTATGGTACATTAGAGTATCTTAAGGTATGTAAATGTATGCCAAGATATTTTGTTTTGAAAATTAAATCCCACCCTCTATATTTTATAAGAATGACCTTATTAGCATTTATAAAAGACGTCATTGCGATTGAATAATGAAAACCTGTGTCGACTTCACACCGAACTAGAATAGATAAGTTTTTTTTTTACTTTTTTGAAAACCAACAAAATCATGGTAGGTTGAAACAGATCGGAAACGAAGGACAAAATAACAAAAAAAAGGTCGAGAGAATGAAGTGAATTTTATTTTTATCTTGTACAAAAAACTTCTTTCATGAAAGTTGATGGAAACGTTTTCCTTATATTGACGTAATATCGACCAAACCCTAATTTTCAATCAAAAAATCTCAAATCAAAATATATTTGTTTTTTAAGACAGTAGGGTTTTATGTTCATCGAAGTCTCTACTTTCTGATGTATACAATTTCCATACATTATATTAAATTTTTAAAGGTTGCTTACAAATTATGTTTTAGAATTCCCACAACCAACAGCAAGTATGTACATATGTGTATCGGAAAGTATTATTTTTGTATCATCAACTTGGATCCAAACACAGAACGGCCTGCAAGATTTCAGCGCGAAGTAAATTAAGAAGTAAGAAGGAGTATGGTACCTGTGCGAAGAAGTAAAGGCAAAGAAGACGAAGCGATTAATGACGACTTTTTTAAATTATAAACGTAACATTACATGGACATATTATTGTAATTGGTTTTTTTTTACTATTCCCAGAATACTTTTCTTTGTTTGGGGATGTGCTACACATTTTATAGTCTTGATATCCTGACTGATATTCGACAGTTATCAACATGCGAAAATCATTTTGCTTGTTGTGTGGCCTTGCGCTTATATGATTTCAAATTGTTAAGGAAATTCAAAAGTTGTTTTTTAATTAAAATGTAATCGATGCGATCGACTTCTTTTGCAGTAACGAATCCGATTAACCCAATTTTCGAGTAATTTTTCCACTAAATGAATAGCACCAACTCCTTAAAATAATCAAATCAAAGTTTTCCCGAAATAATGTGTTGTTGCACGTGCCCCTGTCCTCTTGAAACCACAAACTTCTTCCAATTGCGCCCATAAAAAGTTGGTTATCATCCATCTGAGTATACTTGACTCCATTGACAGTAACGTTGTCCTACCAGCTCCACTTCGAAAGAAGTACGGACCGATGTTTCCACCCAAACTGTCAATTTATTTGAATATAATGGTTGTTCTTGAATAATTTGAAGATTTTCTTCGCACCAGAAACGACAGTTTTATTAATTTATCAGACCACTCAAATGAAAGGGGGCCTGATCGAAAAGATTTTTAAATTCTTTTGTAGATTGTTAGATATTGGAAAAAAGATAATTTTGATAATTAAATTAAATAACTAGTAAATATTGATAAAATTTTAAACATTACTGAACACAATGAAAAACAAGTAAAAAAGGGCTAATAATCAAAGTCAGGGAAATATTTTCAGGTGTAAAACCAATCAAATGGAGTAATGTCAGCCGGATGTGTGAAAATACTGATATTAGCTATATAGGGAATGATGCCAAGATGTACTATTATGAATAAAACATGCTCTCTTATTTAGATCGGGATAACTCACATATTGGCCGATATATGCGGTACAAAGTCACCCCGAAGGACTAAAAGAAGTATTGGTTCTATTCAACCTATTTTTGACATACAGACATACCATTATAAGGGGATGATTATTCATTCATTTCAGTTATGTATATATTTCACACATCCGACATCTGGGGTCTAAATATTCGGTAAGTAGGGGCTTGAACAGTTTTTTTTTGGATTTCAACTAAATTAATTTAAAATCATTAGAAGGCGGCCACTAAAAGCATTATTCGTAAAAAGTTTTATCCCGTTATATTAATTGCTTCTTGATTTGTGTTCTGGAAACTGGACAAGTCAAATGGAATTTAAAATTGTGCTATTTAGGAAGCTATTTCGGTGGTTTCTGTTCGATGTGACATAAAAATGTAAAATGAATGTCACGAACTAAATTTTGTCGAAATCGGTAGGTCAGGTCCCGAGATATGGGTTTCACTAAAAAGTGGCCAGTGACACGCCCATCGTGTAATTTTCACACCAGCCCCCATAAAGCTATCTTATACCCTCTCTTGGGAAAATTGAATGTATCTGCGTATTTAGTTATTGATCTATCACGTTTTTAGTACTTTTTAACAGTACCATTATATCGGAAGTGAGCGGTAGAAGAAGATCTTATAAGATTTGTACTCAGCAAATTTGGTTGCTGTAGCTTGTATGGTTTAGGAGATATGTACATTAAACTCGTTAAAAGGCGCGGCCGCACCCTCTTTGCCCCTTGCTACTGCGAGCCTCTGTTACAGCTTAGTATTTTTTTTTTTTTTTTTTTTTTTTGTACTACGGAATCTACTTACCAAGTTTCGTCATAATTCTCAATTTTTACTCAAGTTACAGTTTGCACGGACGGACGGAAGGATTTCTATATACAGTCACACAATTAAGTCTACTACACAGAAACTAAAACGTATTTTCAACAAAAAAAGAGTAATTATAATATGTAATTCAATATTTAGTGGGACCACCACGGCTCTGCAGAGCAGCGTTTAACCCTGGTCGAGACCAACGGTCTGATACACTTAGTCGAAACCAATGATACTTGGCTAGGCTCCTATGTGTTTACATACATTTTTATGGAATATGAATCATTTGGGAGCGATTTTTCAATTGATTTTATGATAATGGGTCCTGAAGAATATAAAAAAAAACATATGTAATCAATTTGCGAATGCCCTTAAAAAATTGGATTTGAACATTTAGAACAGAAAAATCGAGTTCTACGTCGAAATTTATCGCTTTCTTGCGAACAAAATCTGCAATCTCTCCTTCCTTTGAGTGTGTCAGCACCTTTTGATGTTGAAGCTACTAATCGGGATGGGATGTTGAGTGAACGACCGAAAAAGGATTTAAAAGCCAAACGACAAGATAGATGCTTGATGACATTGGGATTGTTCATACAATTTTCGATATTGGGCGTTGCCAATGTTCTCGATAAATTGTAAAAAAAAGTGTGTCGTGCATCCTTTTTATCTAGATGGTCGATTTCTTTGCAAACTACGAAAGCAGCCAATCCCTTCACATCTAACAAGTTGCAAAAAAAGGCAAATGTCCACCGTTTCGTTGGCCGTTTTGTAGTGTAATGGGTAACCATCTGACCACCTGATCTGCAGTCAACACCGGCCTTTGTTGAATTATAAAATAAAATTGCTTCCGATTTTTTGGCTTCACCTTCACAATCCTTTGGGTAGTGTAGGGTTGAAATCAAATTGACTGCCTTGTTCTTTTTCGGAACATAGCTACAAATCGAAACGAGATTATCGTGAAACCCGAAAAGAGTAGAAAGCAACGGACGAGACGGATTCGATGAAAGCAAGTCCAATGGTAGTCAATCGTTTGGCTCCTGTCAGTGTTGTGAAAAAGTTGTCAGCTACTATCGTTCTACCGGTGTTTTCGTACCGTTTCAACTGATTTTGAGCAATACATTTTCTCCTTGGTTCACTTCACGCTCTCCGCCACCCTTTTTTCCCGTGTAAAATATACCTTGCAATGGGTATTTTGTTTGTGAGTCACATGCCCACCAGATTTTCACTCCGTAATCTTACCACGATACGGAAACAATTGCTCATCAATCGTTACATTGCCATGTGGCTCCTAATTTCTGGCGAGGTTTTCATTTAAAAGATTCCATATATCGCGAATTGCGGCAGCCTTATCAGATTGTTGTCGGAATTAACGTGTGCGGCCATCATCGAAACGGATATATCGCGTCAATAACTTGAATCGGCATCGCCGCTCGAAGATGGGAAGAGCATCTGTTTGCCACAAAAGTGGTGTAAACTGCATATTATTGTACGTTACACTATAAGCAATAACAATGCCAATAAATGCATCAAGTTCGGTGCTAGTGAAATTCTGATATCCATTGTCCATTGTGCGAATTGGTCTCTTCCATAACGATTTGTTTGACTGATGATAATGAATGAAGTATTGGTAGTAAAAAACTGTTTGAATACCTCAATGGGTCCAGGCCTAAAGCGCATAATATTGTGTGCACGAGCACGAATTGCTTCATTAGGCTCTTTTTTCCATTCTGTCCCATCTTTACCGTAGTAAGAAGTTTCAGTAGAAGCTGGAGTTTCACGCTCTTCTTCTTCTACACCGTCGATTACTTCCTCTTCGTCGCTATCTAATATTTCATTCGGCTCGATTTCGATTTCATTTTCAATATCCGATGCATCTTCAAATGGCATATAATCGACATCTCTATCATCGTCACCGTTTTGGAATGGATCCATTTCTTCACGCGCAACATCATTATTTTCATTTTGAATGTCATTTACCATCGCTGATGTTAAGCGATCATAAAAATCTGCACTGATGTTTCTAGAACGTAATCGTGTATTATACACATATTCCAATTCATCACTCATTATTATAACCAAAGCGAACAGAATAATAAAAAATAAGATGAGAACTGCGCGAAATATGCGTATTTTCACAGTAATATGTTATGTGTTCAACTATCTGTCATCAACTGACTTGCATAATACAAAAGAATACAGAAAACGAATTCATTAGAGAGAGAGAGAAGAAGAATACTGTAGCAAAAATAAACACACAAAATCCTGGTTTTGTTTGTAAACACACTCTTCTTTTGACTGTTTCCATCTTTTTTCTTCTTTCGCACGAACAAGTCGAGCGCAAAGAGCTCGTTGTACACCCGAATGATCATATTTATGCACGGGAGTATGTTTATATGAGTGCTACATAAACCTACAAACCAATTTGAACATGTAACGAACATGAAAACAGATAAATCAACCGTGCGAAGTGATAGAAATATACCAAAGTTCATATACATATTTTCATACAAAATATATGGGGTCTAGCCAAGCATCATTGGTCTCGACTAAGGTGTAATATTATATCCTTTTTTCGTCCATTTTGATACGCTATCCTTCATTTTTTTTTCTCTAAATTCTATAGACAATAAAATTCTAGGAAGCTACCTGGAAGCGCAAGTCGTTTCCTACACTCTAAATATATTTAAATAACATCTAAAAACGAAATATGCCTGGCCAGACCCGTTGGTCTCGATGAGGGTTAATCGGTTTTTAAATTTTTTTTTGTATAGTCTGTTGAATAAGATCCCATTCCTCTAGTAGTGTGTTTTTTTAGGTCCTGTTTGTTTTTTATCATTCTTTTTCTGATACGACGATCTAATTCATCCTTTAAATGCTCTATGGGGTTCAAATCCGGTGACTGGGGAGGAGAATGAAGCTGATGAGGTACATTATATAGCAGCCATTCTTTAACAATACGTGCAGTATGCTTTGGGTCATTATCTTGCTGGAAGTACCAACCCTCTGCAAGACCAATTTTATCTGGGGATTGCCTCACATTATCTTTTAATAAGTTCAGATATACCATACAATCCATTGTTGTTTCGATAAAAACTAATTTACCCACCCCAGCCACTGACATGCAACCCCATACCATTATGGAACCGCCTCCGTGTCTGACTATCTTCTTTGTTTTTGCGCAAAATTTTTTGGTTCCCATCACAACCAAACAAGTTGAACTTACTTTCATCGCTAAATAAGACATTGGCCCAAAAACATTCATCTGCTTCAATATATTTTGGAGCAAAATCAACACGTAAACGGTTTTTTCCCGGCTACTCGACCATGAAATCCGCTATCTCTTAAACACTTTTCTACGGTTTCTGGATGCACTGAAGCAATATCCGAGCTTTCCAAGATTTTCACAATATCTATTGCCGAAATTCTGGTATGTTCTTGAACTTCTGCCACAATTTTACGATTTGCTCGTGATGAAAGTTTAGGCAAGCGACTACTCCTCGGCTTGCTTTGTACACTTTTCATTATATTATAATTCCGAATTATTGTTGGACGTCCTACTAGTTTTCTAATATCACGTAAAGATTTTTTGTCTTTATGATAAATTATGACTAGTTGTCGTACTTCAACACTAATTTCTTTACTCATTTTGAAATAATACCACATTGAAAATATTAAAAGTATGGAAATTATCTTATTTACGAATAACGGTAAATAATGTCAGACGAGACTAGACGCTTGAGATAGTTCGCAGCACGCTGGTATACAGGGTTGCATTTTATCAACACTTTCGTGCTGCCATATGTAGGCTTTTCTGTGTTTGGAAGACAATTTTCATGAAATATTTTTAATACATATAGAAAAATTAAAAATAAAACTCCACTATCATACCACTCCTATTGAAAAATATTAGTAATATTAATTATTATAAAACAGTTGAATCGATTGCAGCATGAATTACTAATTTTCCCCTGAATTGCGCCTGGTTAGTTGAGTACCAGAGAACTGCAACGAGTAATAAATTTTTTTTTATACTTAAGTACTGATCCGTTACTCTGTCTGATTCTGTCTTATACCTCATTTGTTTATGGACGTTCGTATCAGCAGAAAATACCGGAAGTGAGGCAAGCTCATACTTCAATGATTGCAATGATCGACAGCGTTCGGTTTGTATATCATCCGCTTAACACTGATTTACTCGTGCACTCTTTTCTATTTCAAATACATATGTAAAAAATATGTCATATGTATAATAGAAATTCCACCAAGTATATAGAAACAACATATGTACATATTTAAAAATATATACAAAAGTATGTGCATACGTACTCAATAGAATTACCATTGTTTACGTATCGAAAATTTGTAACATGCGCACATTTTCAAAGCTGATACATTATTTGCCACACATAATTCAAATCAGTCCAGCAGAAAATTGTTGTTGTTTGCTGTACTTATATGTAGATTTACCCAAAGATTTACTCGTAGATTTACTTATAGTTTACCCGAAGTTTCCCATCGATTCAAAGAATAGTCGAAACACTATGAACTGACATGGTACAATTGGAACCGAAGCTAGCCGTACCGTTTACTCGATCGTGATTGTCGAAGAACAGATTGTTCGTGTTGCTCAGATCAGTTGACGCTGACGGATACTCAAATTGATCAACAATGTTGTCTATGCTGAACTGAATTGATTTGATTAGGGGTATTCACTTGCTCTTGCAAAAGAGTTGCATATATTTCCTCTTGGTGCACCGGCACAACAACAAACACAAGCAGAAAATTGTAAAATATGTCAGACCAAAACCCATGTATATTTGCGTGCAATGTCACGCAAAAATATAATTGCAACCCTGTTTTAGCTGTAATTTTACGAAAAAACATATTACGCCGTTAAATTGTTGAGGAAAGTAAGTTTTAAATAGATTTTATAATTTCTACTTAAATTATAAAGATTTGTTACAGTTTTTTCTGTTAAAAATGTATGCAGAAGGTGCAATTCACAATAGCCATGCAGAATAGTCATTCACTATAAATTGATCGAATCAGCCTTTCTTATATCACTGGATTCTGTAATGGGTGCTCTCGTGCCCTTGCATATTTAGCTATAGTAGTTTTGCAATCTGCAAACTTGCAAGAGCAAGCGAATACCCCTATTGTGTTTTTGGCAAGAGTGTTTGTTCTGATTTTTTATACTCGTTGCAGCTCTCTGTTGAGTACAGGCGAGGGTAATTAGTTTTCAATATGTAATTAACATTTATTTCTAACCAGAAACGAGTTACTTTTTGAATGATAATTGCTTTAATCGCATAATGGCTTCTAATTAGAAAAGTTTGTTTTATGATAATAAGAAAATGTAAATTTTGTACAAAAAATCTTAAGCATATCCTACATGTTTAACAAACCCTCTTTTTTACCCATGTAAACCGTTTGCATTTTCCATTTTTTATACCTACTCATAAATGGCAACAATGCATTTTACTGAGCACAAAGAGAAGAAACAAACTTATGACCGAATTATTACCAAGAATGTGATAAAAAGAATTAAACATATAGCGTAATTTATTTACAACTTATAACAGAATACCTTTTTGAGCTTAATTTAAAACCTTCTCACACATTGACACCCTTCAAAAGTTAAAAGTAATACCCAGAGAACGTATATTTATAGAGAAGGTTCACGATGCCAAAAATTGAGGGATATTTCAATTTTGGGATATGTATTTACTGTTTTGGATGAGTGCGTTTCACCACAGAAAATTATTAGCGCGTTTAACCACTTAACATCAGGGGCACGACAATAACATAACTGAGTAGTTGTTAGAGCCAATGGGGACAAATATGTTAATTTCAATGTTTAGAAGTGTATGCTTACATATTCGTATATTTACAATGCGCAAACGACTGCATATAATTTATATACATACATACATAAGTATATTTTATATCAAAGCACACAAGCATCTATGTACAAATTGAACTATTTCATGATGAATTCCTTAACATCTTTGGAAATATATAATAAAGTCATACATGCATTATTACCTATGTAAATCTTTAATTAATGTAATTTTGATAAGATATATACATGCATATTTATTTACAGGTCTTTAAAAGTTTTGATAACATGTTGAAAGACCAAGCGGTCGCACATATTCACGTATGTAATTATGTGTGCATGTAAAMAAAAAGAACCATACGCATAATGTTTGTAAATTTGTCTACCCACAACTTCGTATGGAAATGTGTACATTATTGCTTCATGCGAAATCTTCGATTCACGGACAACCAATGTCTGAAGCTCAAGTTTTTTCAAAGAGTGTTGTCGGTAGAAAATCCGAGCCGCGCCGAAAACACAAGCGAACGATCGCCAATTGCCACTGCTTCCCTTGCCGCTCTAATAGCTTTACCAACGAACTTGTGTAAATATGTATGCATTTGTAGATTATATATAAATACAGTGCACTCGCGGTAACGTGAACTAATTGAAACCAAGGGAGCTCACGTTAGTGAAAATGTTCACGTTAGCGATTGTCGAATTTGAAGACGTAAAATAACTTCAAATTGCTAAATTCAGGATTTTTACACATTTAAATGTAAAAGTATATGAACATACATATTAAATTGCGAATAAAATTTCACATTAGATTTATTCATTAAAAAAATCCGTTATCTCTTTCTGCTGCTTTTTCCTTTCTAATAGCTGAAATACTGCTTTCTCCCTTAAGCGTCTAAGTACACGCATGTCGCTTTGATCAACCATTGCATCTCCAGCCCATTGCAATGCCTTGTTAAAGATTTCAACTGCCTCATTTGCGGCAATTTTCTTTATGGGGTCTTCGGCAATACAATCATCATCGTCACTTTCTTCAATTTCATAGATTTCGGTGGTATCATCAACACAAGGGTCATCGTTCCACTCTCGAATCATTGGCAATGTAAACCCAACCTAAAATAGAAAAAAATAATAATGATATCAAAGTGTGTCGTAAAACTTCTACCTGAGGACTCAAGTCCTGAAGGAGATCAACTGACATTCGCATTAAAGAGTTTATTTCTGCACTCCATTTGTCTTTCAGGATACTTAATGGAATGTTATATTCAGGGTCCTCCTCGTTTCCCWTTAAWYTTAAAATRTTTTTCCAACAATTGGCAAGAGTTTCTGTGCTGACCCGATCCCACGCGACAGATAAAAGGGTAACAGCATCTTTCAACGTTACATTTTTCATTGATTCAAGCAAATCTAAGTTTTTTGCTGCTATTGAAGCCAACAAACTGTTTCTGTAATATAACTTCGTTATTTTAATCGCATTTTGATCCATAGGTTGGATAAGAGGGGTGACATTTGGCGGCATAAAGATGGCAATTATATTTCCACCTTCAGTTTTTAATTCTGCTTCACTTGGATGAGAGGGAGCGTTGTCAATAAGTAATAGTGCCTTTATTGGTAAGTTCTTCCGATTTAGAAGCAATCTTACCTGGCCAAAAGCAAGAATTTATAATAATTATTAATTAAGCGAAAAAATTGTTTACCTGTGGCACAAAAGATTGATGGAACCAATGTTTAAAAATGGCAGACGTCATCCAGGCTGATTTCGAGTTCTTATAATCCGTAGGCCAACTAAAGTGTTTAAAGCTGCGTGGATTTTTTGCCTTACCAATTACTAAAAGTTTAAGTTTATGTGCACTCGATGCATTTGCGCAACAGAGAAATGTTATACGCTGCTTTTCCGTCGTTATTCCTGGAGCAGTTTTTTCATGCGATGATACATGGGTCTTATCTGGCAAAAGCTTCCAGAATAAACCAGATTCGTCAGCATTATACAATTGGTCATTACATAACTCCATTTCGTCAATTTTTTGTTTTAGTTTTAGTTTAAATGGATCAACCAATTGAGGCTGCGATGAGAGTTTTTCTCCAGATACTTTAAGCAATCTAACTCCGTATCTTTTCTTAAATCTCCGAAGCCATCCGTGACTAGCATTGAATCCGGTCGCGTTTTCTTTAAGTAGGGAATGCAATTCCTTAGCCTTTTTTTTAGCATTAATCCACTTACAGGACAATTCCTTTCGCGCATCCGGATGAACCAAAGGTATAGACTTTTTTCCATAGCTGGCAAAAATATGTACATATATCTAATACAGCACAACAAATTTGTTGGAAATGAATTGCACAAATAATAATTCTCCATAAAAATAAAAACGGTTTAGATCGGAAAATCGACTTAAAACCTTCCTACCCTTCGCATGCCCAATATGACTTTGTTAAAATCTTTGCATTTCTTATAAACTCAAGGTAATAAATTTCGTGTATTAAAGCGAACAATTTAATAAAAATAATAATAATAATAATACCCAACGATTACCCACCTCCAACCGACGCGAGGGGCGCAATCCGCGAACGAGCGGAAATAGGAGAGTCATAAAAGGCAAGAGAGTTTAAGCGTTGCGATCTTAAGCTGCTCAGCTTCAGAAACAAAAATTTCAACAGCCAAAATTAAGAATTAAAATTAAAGTTGATAATATTTAAACGTTACTTGTTAAGAGTAGATAAAATAATTTTTTTTTATGGTAAAGAGTGAGTCTGATAGACAAATGTGCTGGAATGAGAATTGCAATCATGACATATGTGGCGGAATGGTTCGTTTAGCTCAAAATTTATTCTAGAAAATTTTAAAAGTAAGGGTCTAAACTGCCTTGTAGAGCGAGCGGGAACGTTAAAATTAATATCAGATAAAAGAGATGGGCTACAGACTGCCATTCATGAGTTTTACAAGAAATATTATACCAAGCATCTCCCTACGACTAGCGAGTGGCTTTAAAAACCGTGGAAGATTAAAATTGAGTTTGGGGTCCATAGTTACTCCTAGATCAACAAAACTGCATACTTGCTCCAACCTAAAGTTTTGCATTGCGTATAAAGTTGGGTCTACGTGAAAAACATAGTTTTTTATTTTTTAAGATTCAATGGCATGTCATTTCTATCACACCAAGGAACTAGGTTGTTTAAGTCTGTTTGCAACTGACATCTTTCGCTGTATGAAGTATACTTTTTAAAAAGTTTTACATAGTCAGCATATAATAAAACTTTTGAAAACTTAASAAYMGATGATATGTCATTAATAAATAACAAGAACAGAATTGGGCCAAGATGGCTACCTTGAGGAACGCCTGAAGGAACATTGATTATGTCGGAAAGAGTATCGTTAAATATGACTTGTTGGATTCTATGACTAAGATAAGAAGCAACCCATTTTAGAAATACCAAGAAGATCAAGTTTATTCAAAAGAATTGAATGGGATACTTTATCGAAAGCTTTACTAAAATCTGTCTATATAACGTGAGTATTCTTATTCTCCCTGAAGCCCCTTGATACATGTGATACAATTCAAGCAAATTAGTTATTGTAGATTTMCCTTTACGAAAACCGTGCTGAGAACAAGAAATTAGTGGAGAGATCCRKAAGGWTATGTCGTCTGTTATAATTGCTTCAAAAAGTTTAGGTATTGCAGACAACTTTCCTATTCCCTTCCAGTTTTCAATAGATGACCTAAATCCACTCTTATGTAAAGGATCCATATCGATGGAAATAAGCCTTGCATAAGAGATGAATTAAACAGTTTTGTTAGGGGTTGGTATATCTATTTGGCACATTTCTAGAGAAAGCATGAGGGAATCATATCTGGGCCATAATTGTATGATTGTTCTGACATATTTAACTTATATAGGACGTCTGCTTCGGAAATAGTAGGTGCATTAATGACAGAAATCGGACATAAGTTGTGCTGATGCGGAACATTTTTTGGAGATTTTGGAGAGTAATTGGACTTGAAGAACTCTGCGAACATATTAGAAATGGTGTGATTGTCACTAGACATACAAGACTTATATTTCATAGCAGACGGAAAATTAGAAATCCTGCATTTGGAGTTGACGAAACCATAGAACAATTTTGGATTACGTATAATATTATTTTTTACTTTATTTATATAATTATTTTGTTAAGTTCAGCAAATTGTCGACGCAATTTAGAATATTTTGAATAGTCACCAACTAAACCAGTTTTTTTAAGTTTAATTTACATAACTCTTTCGAAAACCATAAATTAGAACTCATTGCTTGGCCACTATTAGCGCAAGTACGGATGCACTTAAATTCTATGAAGTCTGCATGCGAAACATCGACTTCTTCAGATGGAATGGAAGAATGAACAGCAAACAAGCCACCACCTCCTTTTCTGTTCAGCCGGTCATATCTATAGATTTCGAATTCGCTGTTGCGTATTTCATTATCAAAAATGTGAGGCTTTAGCCAAGTGTCTGTGAAAGCAATGATTTTAAAGTTACAATGAATGCAAATCAGAAAGCTTTGTATTAAGACCTCTAACATTTTGATAATAAATAGTCAGCGAATTGTTGTTAATTCGTTTTTTGTATTCACGGAATTTCTTGTTATTTTAGGTATAACTACAGGGGGCTTATCACATTTGTGCTCGAATTCACGCACAAAAACCCTAGATGGCCAGAATGAGTTGTCAAGTATTAATTGAAAACTGTCAGCGGATACGTCAATCTTAAACGACGCAATATCCCGGTTGTACTTGAAATAAATTTACGGACGTCTGTATCTGCCGTTTTTAATTTCGACGAGACGTAACCTTTTATATCATCGACTGAGGTATCCGCAGCAAATCTCGAGACAAAAAGTGCCTTTTTCCGCGGTATAACAACTCAGTTTTTATTAGCTGACTTGTAGGTATGTAGCGGCGGATCTTGAGATGTTTTCCGCTTACCGTGTTCAGTAACGGTTTTCTCAGTGTCCTGAGTAGACGGAACCTTCTCTCCTTGAGGACAAGGGGATGAGGCCAATAGTGGGTGGGGGCATTCGTTTTAAGAAAGTTACAGTGGTATCTTCATCAGACGGACGTTTACGAAGTTTTTGATTCTCTTCCTGAATATCTAGGCATTGAAACGTTTGAAATAGCGTTTCATAACGCCTAAATTTTTCAGTAAGGGTTTCAAGCTCACGACCAATCTCCTTGAAACCATTTTGCCCCTGCTTTAAAACCTTAAACAATTCAATTTCAGTTGGTCTGCATTTTAAGCAAGACCAGCGCAATCCCTTACTGTCAAGAATCAAATTCAAGATCCTACCTGTCAGTCCATCACATTTAAGATGGGCAAGCCCATCACAAAGCCAGCAAGAAGCAAAGCGTTCCGACTCGCC